>NW_021144481.1:0-168282 GCF_004193775.1 Glycine soja
GAATCGAATGGTGCCCCGAAATCGGCACCTCGTGTTGCCTTCGAGGGTCTCCCAAGCTCCCTCTAGGCACTCCATCTCTACTCGATCACGGATTAGCTGCGCCGCCATCACGATCTACAAGAAAGAAGAAAAAAGGGGTAGACTCTTTCACAAGAATCTAACTACGCTGCACACAATGCATCTCATAACCACTACATGACGTTAAAAGAAGTATCTTGAGGCTTTCCATCTCTGGTAATCGATTACACAACCTTGGTAATCGATTACCAGAGGCTAAACTTGAATTACACAGCCTCAGAACATGAAATATGCAAAAATACACTGTGTAATCGATTACACATGCCTGGTAATCGATTACCAGTGACCCATTCCTCTGTGTAATCGATTACACAGGCTGGTAATCGATTACCAGAGGCTCCCTAAGTTTCCTGACTTCGTTTTCAAGCCTGGTAATCGATTACACCCCTTGGTAATCGATTACCAGAGACCATCTTAGCCTCCTGTCCTCAATTTTAAGCCTTGTAATCGATTACTCACCCTTGGTAATCGATTACCAGAGGCCACAATCCACATATTACACAAAATTCACAGCTGGCCAGCCACCACAAGCCTCCTTGCTTTGTGGTCTTGTTTTCCTTTTATCTGTTGACTGCCAGGAGCTCGCCTGCTTAGGTACATCACAGGTTCTCACTGACCGACTATGCCCGGGTTGGGTCGGGATTGGTCAAGCTTGGTTTTGGGCAATAGCACCCCACCTGACGTCCCCAAGGTCTCCTGACCCCCGCGACATATCTCCAGGTACCACTCTGTGGTCAACAATAAAAGCAGGAAGTTTCACCCTTCAACACTTCCTCATCTCAAGCTTGTAGGATTATGGGGTACCCATCACATGTGGTACTAGGTGGCGGTCGGGCGATGGTGCACAACAAGTTTTTTCCACATCCACAATGCGCGCATAAACCCACCATCCCCTGTTGCCCACCTCCAACTGAGCTCACGTACTCCCACGTAGCCCATATCCTCGTTTCTCTCAACACCGGGTCCCCATCAATCCTCTCAAGCTTCCACAACATCCAAGCAAAACAACATTCAAACAGCACAAGCTATCACAGCCAAGCAAAACAGAGCAAAGGCAGAAAACTCTGCTCAACACATCAACCAAAATCACAGCTTTTCTCACTTAAAGACCCCAGTAACAATTCCTTCGTTCCAATTCGTTAACCGTTGGATCGACTCCAAATTTTTACTGGAAGTCTCTAGTACATAAGCCTACATTTTGACCGTTGGGATCTACTAGCAAACATCCAGAACTTATTCTGCACTAGACTTTCCACAGCCAACCACACACAAGCATTTTTCTGCACTTGTGCAAAATTCTGCTGCACAATTTCACAGCAAAAATTCTGCATAAGTGCAGATTTCGAAAATCACCCTTCCTCTCATCCAATCTTGCCCAAATCAAATCCTACAAGTCCCAAATCATGTATCAAACATGTCTAAACCAAAGCCAAACTTCAAACCACAGCAACACAAAATCTAGGTGTCCCAAAACCCCTCAATTCAATGGGTTTTCTAGGTTTGAAAAGTGAAATTTAGAATGAGGTAAGTTTGAAGCAAACTCTCACCTCACACAAGTCCATAACGTCAATCTAAACTTGCCCAAACTGGATTTACACCTAAAATTCCACCAAATCAAAATTTGACTCTTCAACACCCAATTCTTGCCCTAGAAATGGCTCTTGGTTCACTTTGGTCATTTGTTTTTCTCTCTAGCTCAGCCTAACCTTTCTCACATGTCCTAAATGACATTTCAAGCTAGTATTAACTCACTTTAACCTCCATTTACCACAGAATTCAGACTTAGCCTTCCAACTCTCAAAGTCTCACTCTTTTTCCACTCATAACATCACCTTCTCACTTTCTAACCTTGGGTTAGTTCTACCCTTTGTCTCTAACAAATTTCCATCAGCAATTTCAGCATATAAACATCACAAACATCATCACAAAAACCCTAAAACGAAATGGGTATGTCTAACTCATCCAAACATGGCGATTTCAACAAGTTTTCAGCAAATGCCTTCACAAATAATCATCACACAGCAGAAAACTAACAAAACCACCCATCATATCTCCCAAAACCCCATACCCACGAAATTTAAGAGAGAAAGAAGTCCACCCAAACCTGGATTTTCGAAGTTCCACTCGTAGCCACGCACTTCACGACTCCGAAAATGCTCTCCTTTCGCGATTTGGAGCAGAAATGAGCACCAAAGGTTGGAGCTTTGTTGGGGTTTCAATGGAGAATGGAGGAGAAGGAAAAAGCAACGTGAGGAAGAGAGAAAGCTGTCTGAAAAGATGAGGGCTGAGTGAAGAGAGAGAAAGGCTTTTTGGTTTTAAATAAAAAGGTTTTCCTCTTTTTCTATTATTTTATTCAAGCTCTGCCACATGTCCCTATTTGATTGGAGCAAAAAGGGCCCACTTTCTCTTTTTGACTGTGACCCATACTCAGTCACAAAAGTGAGAAAAATCTGACCTTTGAAACGCTAAAAATCCTGCCTCGGTTTGCGTGCCATTTCTCTGGTTCCAGTTTCTCGCGTTTCTCTGCGTCCGTCGGGGCCAGTTTTCGAAAGCAAGCAATATATATATCAAAACGCTCAGAATAAAACCCCGAGCGTGGTTCAGAGGTTGGTTTCGTTAAATTCTAAGTCGCACGCAAAACGATGATTTTTAACTAATTAATTAAGAATTAACCCATAACCTCTCAGTTATGGATTTCTCTTCCTTAATTAGTCTAACCCGCGTATCTTGCCCCCCACTATTCCTATTTCTACCAAGAACATATAGGCATAGACACTGAATAATACTTATATATATAATCATCCAAAATACATCGTTTCCAAAAATTCCGGATAGAAATTTCCAGGATGTTACACTTTTCCTAAAAGAAAACTTATTTATAAGTCTAAAAACTTATACTATCTTAAGAGTTAATTATACTAACAAGAAAAGTAAACTATATTAAACAAAACAAGCGTCATACTTAATCAAAACACAATCAATCATTCATAAAAATTACCTATCCAAATCACTAAGGTCTAAAAGGCCTAATTCTCTTCTTATTGAAAAGAATATTTCTTTTGGGAGAGGTTTTGTAAAGATATCAGCAAGCTGATTCTTTGTATCAACAAACTCTAATATACAATCTCCCTTTAGGACATGATCCCTAAGAAAATGATGCCTAATTTCTATATGTTTGGTTCTAGAGTGTTGAACAAGGTTTTTGGATAGATTTATGGCACTAGTATTATCACACCTAATAGGTATACGATCAAGAAGGATACCATAGTCAGATAATTGTTGCTTCATCCATAAAATCTGTGCACAACAACTGCCGGCAGAAATATATTCCGCTTCAGCAGTGGATAAAGCAACATTATTTTGTTTCTTACTATGCCATGAGACAAGAGCGGATCCAATGAATTGACAAGTTCCACTTGTGCTTTTTCTATCAGTTTTAGATCCGGCAAAGTCAGAATGAGAATATCCTATTGAGTTACATGTTGAGTTCTTAGGATACCATAATCCTAAATTTATTGTACCTAATAGATATCTCATGATTCTCTTAACTGCACTCAAATGTGATTGTTTGGGGTTGGATTGAAACCTAGCACACATGCATACACTAAACATAATATCAGGTCTACTAGCAGATAAATAGAGAAGAGATCCAATCATACCTCGATATTGTTTCATGTCTATAGATTGACCAGATTCATCTTTATCTAAGTAACAACTAGTGCTCATCGGTGTAGCCATGTGTTTTGCACTTTCCATCCCAAATCTTTTGATCAATTCCTTGCAGTACTTGGATTGATTGATGAATATACCTTCTTGAGTTTGCTTGATTTGTAATCCCAGGAAGTACTTTAGTTCTCCCATCATTGACATTTCAAATTCACTTTGCATATCAAGGGAAAACTCCTTGCACAATGAATCATTAGTGGATCCAAAAATTATATCATCAACATATATTTGAACCAACAAAATATCATTATGCTTTCTCTTTATGAATAATGTGGTATCCACTTTTCCTCTAGAAAATTCTTTTTCTAGGAGAAAATTACTTAAGCGTTCATACCATGCCCTAGGGGCTTGTTTCAAACCATAAAGAGCCTTTTGTAATTTATAAACATGATTTGGTTTATCCGGGATGTCAAAACCTGGAGGTTGTTCAACATATACTTCTTCTTGAATTAAGCCATTTAGAAAAGCACTTTTAATATCCATTTGATAGAGCTTAAAATTCATTATGGATGCATATGCTAAGAGCATTCTAATGGCTTCTAATCTTGCAACTGGAGCATATGTTTCTTCATAGTCTATTCCCTCTTCTTGATTATACCCTTTTGCTACTAACCTAGCCTTATTTCTAATAATTATGCCATGTTCATCTAATTTATTTCTAAAAACCCATTTTGTTCCTATGGCAGGATAATTTTCAGGTTTTTCTACTAGTTTCCACACATTGTTTCTTTCAAATTGATTCAGTTCTTCTTGCATGACAATGATCCAGTTATCATCTACTATGGCTTCTTTTATATTTTTAGGTTCAATCATAGATAAAAAGCCATATTATTGCATAAATCTTTAAGAGAATGTCTAGTTGTTACCCCTTTTGATATATCACCAATAATGTTGTCGAGGGGATGATCTCTTGAGGCTTTCCATTCTCTTGGAAGTTCATTATTTGCTCTAACTCCATTATCTTGAGAATCTTCATTGCTTCCTTCATCTTTTTCTTTAGAGTCATTTCCATGAATATGTGTATCTTCTAAGGAATCTGAAATATCATCTAAAAAATCCTTCCTTAGAAGAATGGCATTAGACTCATCAAAGGAAACATGTATAGACTCTTCAATTGTCATTGTTCTTTTATTATATATTCTATAAGCTTTACTATGCAGAGAATATCCAAGGAAAATACCTTCATCTGACTTAGCATCAAATTTTCCTAAGTTATCTTTTCCATTATTTAATACAAAACATTTACAACCAAAGATATGAAGATGTGAGATGTTTGGTTTTCTGCCATTGAACAATTCATATGGAGTTTTCTTTAAGATGGGTCTTATTAAAGCCCTATTTAAAATGTAGCATGCAGTGTTAACGGCTTCAGCCCAAAAATATTTTGGAAGAGGTGTATCATTTAATAAAGTTCTAGCAATCTCTTCCAAAGATCTATTTTTCCTTTCAACAACACCATTTTGTTGAGGGGTTCTTGGTCCAGAAAAGTTATGCTTAATCCCATGCTTATCACAAAATAATTCAAATTCTTTATTTTCAAACTCACCCCCATGATCACTCCTAATAGATATAATCTTGAGATTTTTCTTATTTTGAATGATTTTTGCAAGTTTTCTAAATGCTTGGAATGCATCATTCTTATGAGTGATAAAAAGAGTCCATGTGTATCTAGAATAATCATGAACTATAACAAGAGCATAGTAACTTCCTCCAAAACTCATGATTCTAGAAGGACCAAACAAATCCATATGTAGTAATTGTAAGGGTTGAGTAGTTGAAACAATGTTTTTAGATTTGAAAGAAACTCTAGTTTGTTTTCCCTTTTGACAAGCATCACATAGCCTATCTTTTTCAAATCTTAGTTTTGGCAAACCAACAACTAAATCTTTTGATATTAATCTATTTAAGTGTTCCATGTTTATATGTGCAATCCGTTAATGCCATAACCATGAATCATCATCTTTACTAAGAAAACATTGATTATTATCTAGTTTTTGACTTAAGTCTATCATGTAAACATTGTTGACTCTAAACCCTATATGCTTTATATTCGTATCATGTTTATGTTCAATGACACACTTTTGAGAATCAAATGATACCAGATAGCCTTTGTCACATAATTGACTCACACTAAACAAACTATGTTTAAGACCTTCAACAAGTAGAACATTTTCAATGGAGGTTGAAGAATTTGTACCTATTTTTCCAACTCCAAGAATTCTACCTTTTTTGTTGTCACCATAAGTTACATGTCCGCTTTTCTTGGAAGAGATATGTGTGAATTTTGATTCGTCTCCCGTCATATGTTTTGAGCGTCCGCTATCTACGTACCACTTTTTCCTCAAGGGTTCCTACAAAATCAATGTTGTAACTTAGGTACCCAAACTTTATTGGGTCCTTGTGTGTTAGTATGAATAACAGATCCTTTTGGGACCCAAATCATTTTAATATTGTTACAATTTCTTCTAAAATAGCATGTAGATGTGCCATGCCCTTTTCTTCTACAGTAAAAACATGTGATAAAACTAGAATTATATTTTTGTGTGGAAGTATAGAAGTTTTTATGAAATTTTTGTTGTTTTTCAGATTTATATCCTAGTCCAGCCTTATTGGAGGCATGTCTTTGTTTTCCTAATATGACATCTAAATTATTTTTACTATAAGAGAATTTTGCAAGTGAGTTTTTCAACTCTTTGATTTCTTTTTCATACTTTTCACAACAACTACAAGAATCTGACATTTTCTTGTCAGAAATAGTAGAGATATGAACTTTTTCATTTGGTTTAGAAATTGAGACTTCATTTCTAAGATGATCTAATTCTTTGTTTAATTTTGAAATTTAATTTTCTAAATTTGAAATTGTTTTCTTTGAAGATGAAACTAACTTTGCAAGTTTAATTGACTCTTTATGCAGATCAGCAAATGCATCTTGCAATTTATCAAAAGAAATAGATAAATTGTTTGAAGATGTTACCTCTTCATCACTTTCATAACTTTTTGCCATAAGGCAGAGGTTTATTTCTTCATTTTCTGAATCTTCAGAAGATTCCATATCGTTTTCATCCCATGTAATGTATGCTTTCTTCAATTTCTTTTCATTAATATTTTTCTTTTCAGACTTCTCCATCTTTTTCTTGAAGATGGGACAATCAACCCTCAGATGTCCAGGTTGATTGCACTCAAAGCATTTTAGAGTAGAGGATGAAGTTTCTGTCCTTCTTTTAGGTTTAAAATTGGGTCGCTTTTGATTTCCTCTGACTCTCAGGAACTTGTTGAATCTTTTTACAAATAGACTAATATCTTCATCATTATCCAAGTCAATTGAATCTTCTTTATCACTGTCTTCTTGGATTGCAGATGAGGCTTTAAGAGCGATCCCCTTCTTCTTCTTATCAGTTTCTTCATGCTGATTTAATCTTAGTAATTCCATTTCATGCTCCTGCAATTTTCCAAATAACGTAGCAAAAGACATACTTGATAAATCTTGAGATTTTGTGATGGCTGTTACCTTTGGTTGCCATTCTCTATTAAGACATCTTAAGACTTTATTTACTAGATCTTCATTTTGAAATTTTTTTCCTAGAGATGCAAGATGATTAACTATGTGTGTGAACCTCTTTTCCATGTCTTGTATACTTTCATTTACATTCATCCTAAAAAGTTCATATTCACGAGTTAAAGTGTTTATCCTAGATCTTTTAACATTTGTTGTGCCTTCATGTGTTACTTGTAGTGTATCCCACATATCCTTAGCACTTTTACAATTTGAAACCCTAAAGTATTCATCTATTCCTAGGGCAGATGTAATAATATTTTTGGCCTTTAAATTATATTGTACTAATCTTCTTTCTTCCTCAGTCCAATCTGCTCTAGGTTTTTCTATTGTTGCACTTCCGGCCATTATAGAGGGAACATAAGGTCCTTGTTCTATGGCTTCCCAAATATTTAAATCTATTGCCTCTATAAAGATTTGCATGCCGGTTTTCCAGTAGTGGTAACCCACTCCATTAAAGATGGGAGGTCTATTTATAGAATTTCCCTCGGGAAACAAGTAGTTTTATGAGGCCATAATTCTTGAAGCTTCTAAACTTTATACAAGAATGAAGCTCTGATACCACTTGTTGGACAAGTGGCCTTAGATATCTTAAGAAGAGGGGGGGGGGGGGTTGAATTAAGATATTACAAATTATTTCCCCAATTAAAAATTCTATTTAACTTTCTATTCAAGTTATAAATTCCCTTAATAACGAATTTCTTAAATAATGATTCAAAAGAAAAATTTGAATATGAATATAAAACAATAATAAATAAAGGAGTTTAAGGGAAGAAAAAGTGCAAACTCATATTTATACTGGTTCGGCCACACCTTTGTGCCTACGTCCAGTCCCCAAGCAACCCGCTTGAGAGTTCCACTATCTTGTAAATTCCTTTTACAAGTTCTAAACACACAAGGACAATCCTTCCTTTGTGTTTAGAATCCTTTCACAACAAGAGACCCTCGGTCTCTTAATCCCTTTTCAGAATAAAGAAGAAGAGAAGAAGAAATCTCTCTTGAAAGAGATAGATTGAACAATTTGAGCACTCAAATAATTCCTTATTGAATCACAAGTATTTTGGCCAAGGAATTTTTAAGAGGATAAAACGATTTTTCTTTTTAAGAGGATAAGACCTTTTTGTTCTGAAAAACTATTGTTAAATTCGTGTCTCAAGTCACATATATATAAGCCTTTGATGGCCATTTATGAAACAGATAAAAAGATGTGACTGTTGAGAATGTTTTCTGAAAAACTCCTCTGGTAATCGATTACAGTATGTGTGTAATCGATTACAAGTTTTAAAATTTGAATTAAAACGTTCAGAAACTGCTGGTAATCGATTACCATATATGTGTAATCGATTACACAGTGCAAATTTTGAATTCAAATTTTAATAGCTGTTGTAAATCAGTTTTGGCCACTGGTAATTGATTACATCCTCTGGTAATCGATTACCAGAGAGTAAATTTGTTGAAAAAGACTTTTTAACTTAAATTTCTTGGCCAAACCTTTTGCTACTTCCATTGGAATTCCCTTCCTATTTAATATACCCTTTCTAAGTCTCTAGAGACTGTCTTGATCATCCGTCTTGAATATCTTTAATTTCTTTGTCTTGAATAAAGCTTTGAGACGCATGTGAAACTTTGGCATCATCAAAACATTCAGCTTGATCCTTTGTCTACAGCCATATCGTGGGAAGGAATGCTTGCTCTGGACCTGCATAAAATGGGGGCCGCCTGCACTTCCCAATGCTTCGCCTCCCTGACCTACCATGTTCGAGGCTGGGCGATTTACTTGGTTGAGGCCAGATGGGTGAGTCGGGTCCACCTCTGTGGCGGTACTTGCTACAACGACTGTAGTTGTGTTGACCTCCATCATTTTTCTCATACTCATCATGGCTTCCATCATTGTGGTCATTTGCTCTTTCATGGCCTCCATGTCGGCCTTCATCTGCTCTTGCACCTCCTCTATTTCACTGATTACTCTAGTTTTGGCATGCGTTCGGTACGGGCGTTGTAAAGCGCATTCTTTCCTTATGATTACAATGATTATGGTTCTAATTTCAAGGAAAGAATGCAATCAGCAATGTGTCGCAACCTACCCTTCGGCGGAAGGGAAACACAAGGTTCACGGGTGTATCTTCCAAGGGAGGAAAACGCACGGAGTCGCCACCAACGTTTATTTGAGGAAAACATTAGAAAAACCCAAAAGTGGGTCTACGAATTTTAAGAATAAAAGGTTCGGGAGTTGTTTACACACAGGGAAGGTATTAGCACCTTGCGCATCCGTTACAAGGGACGACAACCTTTAATCAAATATGGAAAATCATGACTTCAAATTTATTTTATTTTCCCTTTTTTATGTTTTTATTTTTTGGGGTCGACAAAAGTGGGGCTTTTGCTCCTACGTATCCTCAATTGCGATGAGGAATTCAGACCTACGTAGTTCTTTAAAAGCAAGAAAGTTATGCGGAGTGTTGATTTTAGACTTTTAAAATGGTACATTTTAACCGATAAAAGTAAAAAGGAGAACTGTTAAGGCGTTGGACCTTTGAACGGATTCAAATGATTTTCTTATGGGCAAAGATTGATTTGTGAGTTGATTTTAGCTTTGGTTTCACTTGGTTATTTCTCAACTCATTAAAAGAGAACTTTCAAAGTAAATGACCGGTTGAAACTTACCTTTTTGATGATTAACCGAGGTTACATCATAAATGATCAGTTGGATTTTATTTTAAAGGTGATTAAATGAGATTACAACACAAACGATCGATTGAAATTCATTTTGACATTGATTAAGTGAGATTATGGCTTAAATGATCGTTCGAAACTCGCTTAAAACAAAGAAAAAGAATACCGATGGTAGAAGAATGAAGATGAAGACATACAAAGCAAGAATGGACCCCTAAGGGTTCATAGAATGAATTCAAAGCTTCGAAATTGAAAACTAACCGATCGAAGAATGATGAATGATGAAGAACAGATGAAGAACAATGAAGAACGTTCACGAAATTGATCACAGAAACATTACGAAAGCGCCTCGGCCTTGATTTTTCTTCTTTTTTTCCTTTTTCGCACTAATTTCAGTGAAATATGCTTACTAAGGATGTTGAACCCTTTCCCTTCAGCCCCCACGCCTATTTATAGAAAAATAGGGGGAGGAGGTTGCAACACAGCTCGCCTAGGCGAGTTGGTTGCTTCATCTTGAAGTTTTCCAATGGGCCTAGGTGGGCCCAGGGGCTGAGGAATGCCCCCAAATTGACCATTTTGCCCCCATTTTGTGTATTTTACTCATTTCCTTCCGAAACATCACAAAACCCTACAGATTATGCAACAATTGGTGTTAACCAGCTCAACTTGGCTGGCAAAAATCCACATGTTGACAAACAATTGCCCCCAGATAAAATTAGGGTATGACACAATGCAACCAAATGTGAAAACAAAAAAACATGGATGTATGTGAATGATATATTGTTGAAGTATTGCAAGTTTTACACAGGACATTCAATTGAACATAGGGTCAAATCAATTCAGATTTTCATTAAAACAACATTGTTCATTACATCTTGTCAGAGTCAAAGTGCAACTGGAAATAAAACATCAGCAGTCTTAAATTTTTGTAAATTATTTAGCTCAATCATGTGTTGGCAGTAGCTAAAGAAGCTGTGTAAAAACTCGATCCATCTTTTGCCCCAACTTTTGCAAGATGGTTACTTCCACATTTGACCTTGACTTGATGAAAACCTTTTCTTAAAAGCACGTGCTTGGTTCAACCCCATAATCCAAGTAATATAAATTTTGATTGTCAATATTTCGACAATATATCATAGAGATGAATGATTAGGGCATACTTATGCTATGCATGACAAATGTAATTATAAGATCGACATGAGACGCTCGAAGAACCATCATTTCCTGGATAATAATGCATTAGGTACCATGTTCACATGATTTTCAATCATTTTTTTAAAAAAATGAGTGTATAATCCCAACATGGTTTGTTTATAGCAATCATCATGGTACTGAACACATGTAACTAAGAATGTGGCGTAAACTTCATTCTTCATTGTGACTTTCTTTTTGTTCTTTCTTTTTTTTTGTTTGTTTTTTGTTTTTGCAAAAGAAAATGCAAAGATCATGCATGAGTGAACATAACATGCAAACGATGAAAATAGAATGTATGCAGTTGGTAGAACAAAAGCATGTTAAATGAAGATGTATGATAATGCAATGACTCATGCAAATGCAATGCATGAATATAATAAATGATAAATGCAAGAATGATATGTCCATTATGATGCCATGAAGAGATGCATGATGTGATCAAGGAACAAGCCAGAGTGAGTTTGCTATGTGCCCCCCTAATTTAGGAACCTAATGGAAAAGATCCAAAAGTCCATTTCTAGTGATAACTCCCAAGGGTACTTTCAAGTAACCTTACTGGTCTCTAGAGATATCATCCTCTTAGATAATACATTGTGGAGATAGGGACTATCAGCGACAATGCATCACCAAAAGAGGAAAACCCTAGATGAGGCTTCACTATTATCAAGCGAGTCAGAGACCTAGCATGACCATAGATCGACCTCAACTCCTTATGGCTCACACAGACCCGAGTATAGGGCCTAATATCTCAACGTGTGTGCAAAGGTGTAGGTGCCATGTGTGCATAGAACAAAAATATTTCTAACTACGAATGTAATAGATAAACAGACACATGCCAACCACAATAACATAGCAAAGTTTATACACAAATATGGACAAAACAAATGATGAAAGAGAAGAGGGATCATAAATAAAGAAGAAGTCACAATAAAACATTGCACACTAATCAAATGGCTTAACTCTCTAAGGTCCCCAGGGGAGTCGCCATCTGTCGCAACCTACCCTTCGATGGGAGGGCGAGGCGAAAAGAAAAAGGGCGTCTTCTCATGAAGAAAACGTGTGGGAGTCGCCACCAATGTTTATTCGAGGAAAACGCTAGAAAAACCAAAAGGAGGTCTACAAATTTTGAAAAGAAGGGTTCGAGAGTTGTTTACGCATAGGGAAGGTATTAGCACCCCATGCGCCCGCCACAAGGGGTGGCAGCCTTTAATCGAGTGTGCATAATGTGACTTCAAAATTATTTATTTTCCCTTTGTCGCAACCTACCCTACGACGGGACGACGAAGGCAAAATAGATAAGCCAAAGCGTCTGTCTCCAAGGGAGAAAACGAACGGAGTCGCCACCAACGTATATTGAAGGAAAATGTTAGGAAAACCAAAATGAGGTCTACGAATTTCGAAAATTAGGGTTCGGGATTTGTTTATGCATGGGCAAGGTATTAGCACCCCACACACCTGTCACGAGGGACAACAACCTTTAATCGAATGTGCATAACGTGACTTCAAAATTATTTATCTTTCCCATTTTATATATTTTTTTTATTTTATTGGGGTCGACAAGGGGGCTGCCCTTGCTCCTACGTGTCCTCAGGTGCGATGAGGAATTCAGATGCACCAAGTTCTTTAAGTCTGAATGTTTGTGTGTTAAATTGATTTTTTATGTTTTTGAAAGATTCATTTTAATTGTGAACAAAAAGTCATTTATGGCGTCGGACCTTGAAACGATGTTTTAAATTTTGAAAAGCGGAGAGAATCGTTAAGGCGTTGGACCTTGAAACGATCTCAAGTGATATTTGATAAAATGAAGTTAGTTATGAGTTGGTTTTATCTTGGTTTCATTTATTAACTTTCAATCTTTTTAAGGACAATTTTACTGCACTAGTGATCAGTTAAGATTGAACTTTACAAAGAAAAATGAGATCATCGATGATAGATGGAGGAAATGAATATGCACAAAACAACAAGGAGACCCCTAAGGGTACATAGATCACATTGAACTCTTGAAAAAACAAAACTAACCGACAGTCACATGAAGAACACCGAACAAGGAACGATGTAAGGAATGATCACGGTCGCGATTCGGTAGCGCCTCGACTTTGTTTCCTCTTCTTTCTTCTTCTTCTTTCTCTCATCTCGCAATTCTCTCACCTTTTGAACCCTTGGTCCCTCTTCCTCAGCTCCCCTTCACGACTATTTATAGAAAAAAGGGCACTTGGGACCATGGCAGCTCGCCCAGGCGAGCTAAGACTTACTCTTGAAGTAACCAGCTTACCCAGGCGAGGTGGTTCCTTCAGCTTGAAGACATTTGAAGGTATGGCAGATATGATCCATTTTGAACAGTTTTTTTGCAAGTCTATTTTTTAAAAAGTGCGATTTTGTTTGAAAACCAATTCACCCCCCTATTTGTTTATTGAGTTTCATCATTTTTTTTTCAAGGTTTTTAGAAAGAAGACCAAATTAGTTGCCAAAGGTTACTCAAAACAGGAAGGTATAGACTATACTAAAACTTATGCTTCTATTGCTTGTCTAAAGGCTATGCACATTTTATTGTCATTTGCTACTCATACTAAATTGAAACTATATCAAATGGACATAAAAAGTGCATTCCTCAATGGACTAATACAAGAGGAATTGATAATTTTCATATTTAAGTTATTTTTTGGTATCTTTCTTTTGTAATAGTTTTCTTATAAACTTCCTTTAAATCTAGTTATTTTATATATTGTACATTTACTAATGTTGTTATTTAAATATGAAATATTCATCTATGATTTTATAGATTTTGATGGCTATTTGTTAGATCCAGAAACAAAGCCAAAAGGAAGGGCAAAATAGACATTCTACCAAGACTTCTAACACCCATTTTGCTCAGGCTAGCAACCAGCTCATCTGTGTTAGTCAACTTTCTTCAAACACTCGCCTGGGCAAACTGGTTACTTCAGCATGAAGCCACAAATCGCCTGGGCGAGCTACAACTCACCTAGGCAAATTTGCCTGCACTCCTTGACTATTTTCTATAAATAGCCATGCATTTGGTGAGGAAAATATGATCAAGAAGAAGAGAGAAAATGCATAAGCTGAGGAAGAAGAAGAAGAAAAAGAAAAGGGAAAGTAAAGCCTAGGCGCTGCAGAGCTGTGATCGTGGATCACATCCTTCGTCATTTCTCTTGTTAGTCTTGTGCTCTACGTAATGATCGATTAGTTTTTCTTAAGGATTGGATGCAATCTTTGTACCCTTATGTATCCCTTTTGATATTATATATGTATGAATCTTTTCTACTCATTATTGGTAATTTCATTCTACTCGTAATGCTTGATTCTATTTGATCACTAGTTTCATGAAATTGGATTTTAAGTTTGACTGGGAAGTACTCTTAGAATTTGAACTAAATGAAGTTACTCTTTGCATTACATTGCTAGGAGTAGAGCATAACATTTTTGATGTAGCTCTATGTGGAGCTTGTAGGCCTTGGATCTTCTTCATCAATGGAGTCCTTTGCTTCTTGAAGATGAATGGCAGCGGAATAGAGATGGAAGAAAGATGATTGGAGATGCCACTTCAAGGAGAAGATGAGTCAAGAAGAAGCTCACCACCATAGGAAGCCATGGGTAAGAGCTTGAAGGTAGGAGAAGATGAGTGGAGGGAGAGGGAGAGAAGGAGCACGAAATTTTGTGCCTCAAATGAGGTCTTAACTTTGAAGTGTAATTCTCAAATGATCAAAGTTCAAAAAATGTACACACATGGACTCTATTTATAGCCTAAGTGTCACACAAAATTGGAGGGAAATTTTAATTTCTATTCAAATTTTACTTGAATTTGAAATTGAATTTGTGGAGCCAAATTTTGGAGGCAAAAATTCACTAATTATTAGTGAATTTTAGCTATGGTTCAGCCCACTAATCCAACATCATGTCCAAGATTCTCCACTAAGTGTGCTTAGGTGTCATGAGGCATGTAAAGCATGAAGGACATGCACAAAGTGTGACTATATGATGTGGCAATGGGGTGTAGCAAGAAAATGCTCACCTCCCCCTCTAAAATTTAATTTGATTGGGCTTTTCCTAATTCAATTAAATTCATTTCCCAACACATACATCAAACATTCACTTAATGCATGTGAAATTACAAAACTACCCCTAATACAAAAACAATAGTCTAGGTGCCCTAAAATATAAGGGTTGAAAAATCCTACATTTCTAGGGTACCCTACCTACATTATGGAGCCCTAAATACAAGGCCCAAATATAATGAATCCTTAATCTAGTATGTACAAAGATAAGTGGCTCATACTTAGCCCATGGGCCCGAAATCTACCCTAAGGCTTATGAGAACCCTAGGGCCTTCTGTTGCATCTCTGGCCCAATCTTCTTGGAGTCTTCTATCCAATGTCCTTGGGGGGTAGGATTACATCAGTTTTGATTGCATAAAGAACAAGAATATAATTGTAATGCTGGGGTATTTACTTTATATACATGGGATCAATATTTAAAGTTTTCAAGGTTTAGAAAACCAGAAAATTCTTGGAAAGCTTTTGGCACAAAAGAAAGAAGAAGTTCAAAGAGATTCAAGGCTTGTAAAGGATTGTATAAGATTGATTGAATTGATATAAAATTCAAAACAAAGCCTTGCTTTTATAGACTCTTCATGTTTGGTCAAGAGGACCATTTAGAAGAGTTATGACTTTTAGAAAAACTTAAAACCAATTTGAAAAGGTCAAAAACCATTTGAAGAGTTACATCTTTTGATTTATTCAGAAACAATCACTGGTAATCGATTACCAAATCAGTGTAATCAATTACACAAAGCTTTTATGTGAAAGGATGTGACTCTTCACATTTGAATTTGAATTTCAACATTCAAAGGCACTGGTAATCGATTACCAAAACATTGTAATCGATTACAGCTTTTTTGAAATCAATTGGAACGTTGTAAATTCATTTGGAAACTTTTTTAAACCCATTTTGCTACTGGTAATCGATTACAACAATCTGGTAATCGATTCCAAGAGAGTAAAAACTCTTTGGTAAACAAGTTTTGAGAAAAATCCATGTGCTACTCAGTTTTTGAAAAAACCTTTTCATACTTATCTTGATTAAGTCTTCTTTTGACTTTTGAATCTTGAGTCTTGAATCTTGATCTTGATTCTTGGAAGCTTGATCCTTGAATATTGATTCTTGATTCTTGAAATCAACTTTCCTCTTGAATCTTGAAGTGTTCTTAATTCTATCTTGAACATCTTGAACTTATTCTTTGATTGACCTTTGAGCTTTTTGTCATCACCTTTGTTATCATCAAAACATCTTTGAATCAATCTTTATTCATCATGAAGCTTAGCTTCTACAATCTCCCCCTTTTTGATGATGACAACTTCTGAAATCAACAAACACACACACACTTTTTCCTAGTCGATCACTCACATAGATTTCCATTCTCCCCCTTTGTTTTTGAATTTATGCTTCTCTTAAAAATAAGTTGATTACTCATGTGAGTTCTTGATTTAGTCCCTATTTCTCTCCCCCTTTGGCATCAACAAAAAGCCAAAGTGCGTAACAAATTTGAAGCATACAAATATAACTAAGCATCCATACAACATTCATGGAAAAATATCAACCAAATCATGAAGCAAGAATCATGAAGTAACAATCATGAATAGATTAATTATAAAATCCACATAGTCAAAAACATACTTAATATTTGTTCATACATACCATGCAAATAAAGGTATAGTAAATTGTTCAAATATCATAATAATATAGCCAAAATACAAGGCTGAAAATCAAAGTACTAATAATATTAAAATAGAAATCTAAGATGATGGTGGCGGCGGTGGTGGAAGATCAAAGCTTGAACGAATGTAAGGCACATCTTCTTCAACCTTTGTGATTCTTCACTCCATTTCATTGAAGCGCATATCCACTTGTAATTCCAAAGTGTCAAACCTTTCACCACCAAAGGTTTGAAGACCATCAAACTTGTCCAAAATCTTTGAAAGGAGAGATGAATCTTCTCCATCATGTCCTTCTTCACCAACATGTCGAGCACCCTTCTTCACCCAAGAGCCATCATGCTCTTTTTGATAACCAAAGGATGCTATGACTGAAGCGCCTATAAGGAAGGATCTCTTGATTGGAACATAGGGTTAAGAATCAAGAGGGATGTTGAAGTGTTGAAGGAAAAGGGTAACAAGATGAGGATAAGGCAATGGAGCATTGAATCGCAATGCCTTATGCATGTGATATCTAACAAGCTGTGCCCAATCAATTTGTAAACCTTTATGAAAGGCCCACATAACAATGAGATCTTCTTCAGAAACTTGAGAAAGGTTTGAAGATCTCAGAAGCAAAATGCGAACAATTAGATAATGGAGGATGCGGCTTTCAAAAGCCAATGAACCGGCAAGTAGCCTTCCGGTCATATCCACTTGGTTGGTGCAAACCAACCGGCGGGCATCATGTACAGAGAAATCAAACTTCCAATCGTTAATCAGTGCACCTTCAAATGGTACACCTTCGCTTGGCAATTGGGTTAAATCATAGAATAGGGACTGGTTAATGACCATCTTAATCCCATAAACTTCAGGCATTAGGGTGCCTTCATGGATTTCTAAATTAGGATAAAAGGCTTTGACCAGATCAGAATAAACAGGTAATTTCAGAGATATGAATGGAATAAGATTGGAGTTTTCAAATCCTTGAAAGCATTCAAAACACTCATTTGAGAAGAAATCCATATCTGAATTTTGGGTCTGTCGCAACCTACCCTTCGGCGGGAGGGCGACGCGTGACTCACGGGATGCGTGTTCCACGAAAGGAATACGCGCGGAGTCGCCACCAACGTTTATTTGAGGAAAACGTCAGAAAAACTGGAAAAGACGCGATCTACGAACTTTTAAGTGAAAGGCTCGGGAGTTGTATTTACGCACGGGGAAGGTATTAGCACCCCACACGTCCGTCACAAGGGACGGCAGCCTTTAATCGAATGTGCAAACATGACTTTGATTTTTACGTTCCCTTTTATGTCCTTATATCCTTTATACCCTTTATATATTTTTTCTATTTTTTTGGTCGACAAGGGTGTTTCCCTTTGCTCCTACGTATTCCTCAATTGGGATGAGAAAATCAGACCTACGTAGTTCTTTTGGTGTGTGAATCAAGTGATTCTTTTTTACTTGAAAGGTGATCATTTTAAGGCGTTGGACCTTAAAAACAATCCATTTTACTTGGTAAGAAACAGAAATGATAAACTTTCAAAATCCTATTTTTGTGGACGAGCTTGACTAGGCGAGTTGATTTTAGCCTTTAGTTTCACTTTAGTTATTAGTCAATTCAATTAAGAATGAGAAATCCCAAAGAGAAAATGTCCGATTGATTTTCCGTTTTATTTTACTAAAAGATATATTTTTTTGATTATTATATTATTATTTTACCTCTTTTTTTATTTCCAACGTGGTTACGGCACGACCGAACGGTCGGAATTCATTTTAATCGAAACTAACGGATATTACAATTCAAACGATCGGTGGAAATTTATTTTATTTTTAGATTAAGCGAGAAATGACTTAAATAAATGGCTTAAGCACGTCAAAAGGGGGTATAAAAAGTAAATGAAAATGAGAATAAAAATACATAAAACAAAAGGTGGACTACCACGGGTACATAGAATGAATTAAAAAGCTTGGTTTGAGGTACTTACCCGTTGAAGATTGAAGAACGATGAAGAACGAATGAAGAACGTCGAAGAACGGTCGAAAACCTTCGTGAAATCACTCATGGAAACGTTACGGAAGTGCCTCGGCTTGGATTTTCTTCACGGAACTAATTTTCCTCAGCAAATTCCAGAGAGAGAGAAGTGCCTAAGGGGCTGAACCCTTTTCTACTTCACTTCTCCCCCTATTTATAGAAAATTGGGGGAGAAGCTTGCCACCCAGCTCGCCCAGGCAAGCTCAACTCGCCCAGGCGAGCTCAACTCGCCCAGGCGAGCAAGGTTGCTTCCTCCAGAAGCAACAGCCTTCTGGAGGAATCTTTTGGAGGGCCCAAGTGGGCCTGGTTGCTATTTGCACCCCTATTTTTACTAAATACACCCCCTGCCCTTTTTTTTGGTTATTCTTTTTTTCGTAAAGTTACGGAAACTTACGAATTTCGTTACGATACTTGTTTTCTTTCCGTAATGTTATGGAACCTTGCGGATTACATAATCATCCCCTTTTTTGACTTACAGAATGTTACGGAACCTCACTATTTGTGCAACGATGTTTCCTTTTGATTTCCGACACGTCACGGAATTTCACAAATTGCCTAATGATGGGTGCCAAGCACCTCAAAATGACCAAACACAAGTTGCATGTCACCAAGCAAAGGTCCCCGGACGAAATTAGGGTATGACAGTTGCCCCTCTTTACTTGTCTTTTATTGGAGATAAAAGGGAAGTAAAGATAAGACACTAATTTCGTTCCTCTCGGTTGACGAGAGTCACGTGTGACCATAAAATCTCCGCGTGCAAATGACTTGTTGTTCCCGGGGGAACGAAGGGTGCGGAAGACGATGTTAGTCTTTGCATGCTATCAGGCTTTTCGTCTTACAGATAGCAAAAAGAATGTTTATACGGATAACCACTCGGGTATTTCCGCCCGTCAGCGTGACTCAAATGTCCGTATGACAGAACTTGTGAGAGCGGAAGATGACGTAAATCTCCGCGTGTCAACGGGCTTGTCGGCCGCAATTGACGAAGGGCGCAGAAGACGACGTTAGTCTCTGCGTGCTATCAGGCTTTTCGTCTTACAGACAACAAAAAAGAATGTTTATACGGATAACCACTCGGGTATTTCCGCCCGTCAGCGTGACTCAAATGTCAGTATGAAAGATCTTGTGAGCGCGGAAGATGACGTAAATCTCCGCGTGTCAACGGGCTTGTCGGCCGCGATTGACGAAGGGCGCAGAAGACGACGTTAGTCTCTGCGTGCTATCAGGCTTTTCGTCTTACAAACAGCAAAAAAGAATGTTTATACGGATAACCACTCGGGTATTTCCGCCCGTCAGCGTGACTCAAATGTCAGTATGACAGATCTTGTGAGCGCGGAAGATGACGTAAATCTCCGCGTGTCAACGGGCTTGTCGGTCGCGATTGACAAAGGGCGCAGAAGACGACGTTAGTCTCTGCGTGCTATCAGGCTTTTCGTCTTACAGACAGCAAAAAAGAATGTTTATATGGATAACCACTCAGGTATTTCCGCCCGTCAGCGTGACTCAAATGTCAGTATAACAGATCTTGTGAGCGCGGAAGATGACGTAAATCTCCGTGTGTCAATGGCCTAGTCGGCCGCGATTGACGAAGGGCGCAGAAAACGACGTTAGTCTCTGCGTGCTATCAGGCTTTTCGTCTTACAGACAGCAAAAAAGAATGTTTATACGAATAACCACTCGGGTATTTCCACCCGTCAGCGTGACTCAAATGTCAGTATGACAGATCTTGTGAGCACGAAAGATGACGTAAATCTCCGCGTGTCAACGGGCTTGTCGGCCGCGATTGACGAAGGGTGTAGAAGACGACGTTAGTCTCAGCGTGCTATCAGGCTTTTCGTCTTACAGACAGCAAAAAAAAAGTTTTGAAAGTGCGGACAACCACTTGGGTATCTCCACATGTCACATGACTCCAGTGCCAGCATGACAGAACTTGTGAGGGTGGCCAACAAAAGCAAGGCTCTTGCTCCTACGTGTCCTCCAATGAGGAACTCAGACCTACGTAGTTCTTGATAACTTGTGAGACTTGAAAAAATCTCCACCGGAAGATGCCGACACCTCTGGAAAGGGCGCAGATGACCACATTGGCCTCTGCTCGTCAATCACAGTTGGGGTCACTGAATGACGAGGTGCAGATAACCGTAAGGTGTCTCCGTGGGCTACCAGCTCTTGGGTCATGGCAACAAAAGGTGGTGTGGTCGACAAAAGCGAGGCTCTTGCTCCTACGTATCCTCCAATGAGGAACTCAAACCTACGTAGTTTTGGATAACTTGTGAGACTTGAAAAAGTCTCGGTGTTTTCTCCACTAAAATGCAAACATGCTTTAGTAAAGAGACAAATATTCCAACTGATTAGAGCAGCATATGCCTTTTTGAGTGAAAAACAATGCGTCTACCGGGGAAGGAGAATCTGCTGATGAAACCCCCATAACCATAAATGAGATTTTGGATGTTAGCATTTCGTTTCTAAATTACCATTTAGAGGAAACACTGGGTTCAAAGAAAATCACTCAAAGTGTATCAACCTCGCACAGGTAAGTGTTTCATCCTAATTCCGAACCATAGATATGTCACGACTTGACTTTGCGAATTATTTCGTATCAAATCAAAGATTACATGCGTGATCATGGATCAATAGGACTTCCCTTGGAAATGGGCTTTTTGGTGGGTTTTTTTGGCTTTTGAGTTTTTTGGCTTTTTCCTTTTCTGTTTTTGTTTGACGTGAGGCGAACAAGTCACCGACGCACAGGTTTTTTTTTGGTTGGCAATTAAAGGGAGAAGACCACTTTTAGGTCGTGGTTTCCTTTCTTTTTTTGTTCATTTGGTGACAATTCTGTATTGTCTAGATATTGTCTGGTCCAAAGACCTTTCTGCACATTTCTTCTATTTTGTTTTGATCCTTGATCAGGAATTTTCTTTCCTCCCCTTTTTTTTGCTTTCTCCCATTCTTTGATTGGGAATTTTCTTTCTTTTCTTTTTGCTTTCTCCCACTTTTTGATTGGGAATTTCCTTTCCTTTTTTTTGCTTTCTCTTTGATTGGAAATTTTCCTTCTTTTCCCTTTTTTTTGCTTCCGAGGGTAAGGATTGACATTCTCACCCTGGGTCGAGGTTTATGGTGAGTCAGGATTTTGGCTCAAGGCTTGTAGAATGGCTAGACATGATACATGTCAGGGTTTGGTTTGGTTCAAGGATAAAAGGGATGCCCCACATTATTTCCATGACACAAATGCAAAAATGATGATTTGGAAATTTTATGCAAAACTAGTCATGCATGCACCTATGTGGACACTCAAGTGTCAAATTTTTATGGTCATGTGATGCTAGGGCTCAAGATTCATTTCCTCTATTTTTAGTCAACCCAATGTTTCCAAAATATGCTCTTTTATCAATTTGTGCATTCATCCGAGTCCATTTTGGGTACTCGGGAAAATTTCACAGCATTCACCCTTCAGGTGTACACACATTTTTTTTTTCAAAAACTTGCTATGATCAGCGAATTTTTCTTCAAAGAAAAGTTGGAAGTCATCTCTTTTCAAAAGCATGTTGGTTTTTTAGCTAGATAACTTATTTTCTATTTTTTCTATCTTCCTTTTTTATCATTTGTTTATTTCTTTTTCTTGTTTGTTTTTGTTTTTCCCCTTTTTTTCATGAGGTATTTTGCTACCTAAACATGTGTATATTTTTGTGAGGTATTTTTGCTATATACATGCATATCCAAGGTATCTTGCTACCTAAACATACATATATATATTTTGTGAGGTATCTTTTTGCTACATACATGCATATCTAAGGTATCTTGCTACCTAAACATACATATATATATATATATATATATATATATATATATATATATATATATATATATATATATTTTGTGAGGTAGTTGTTTGCTACCTAAATTACATACATGCATATCTAAGGTATTTTTCACTAGCTAAACACGCATACATATATTTTGTGAGGTATGACTACCTTCCGAGCTTGTGCTCGTTTTATTTAAATTCTTAGGATCATGAGCAACTAGGTGTGTCCCAATATGACTTGAGAAACAAAAGGTGATCAAATAGCAAGCAGAAATTTAAAAGTTACTAGGTTGCCTCCTAGTAGCGCTTCTTTAACGTCTTGAGCTGGACGCCTAATGATTTGTCGGTCATGGACCTAGTACTTTGCTTACCTTTGGCTTTGGACTTGGTCGCCTATTGGTCGGCCATGTGTAATAGGCAACACTCTAACCTTTTTATGGATGAGCTGAGGTGAACTCTAGAGGTGGTGGCGGTTTGTCTATTGCCCGCTACTGGCCATCCCAATGCTGCTGTGGTGTTTCGCCCTGCGCCTGCCTGGGGGCGCAGTACTTCTTGATGAAAGCCCGGTTAATGCGGGACCTAATGACCTTGTTGGGGGCAACGGGCACTCCGTAGAACTAACAGAGGCCCGTAATTAGAGCTGGCAACTCTAATACCCTATTGGCCTTCTTCGGGTCCACAGAGTGTTTTGTGGGCACGATCCCTGCAAACAATAGATGACATCAGAAATCAGTTGGGGAGAGGTGCGTACTTACCTAGGTCACGATGGCATGAACTTGATGGGGGGACGGGCGCCCTGTAGGATTTACAGAGGCCTGTAACCCGAGCTGGAAACCCCAGGGCCCTGTTGGATGTCTCCGGGTCCACTGGGTGTCTTGCGGGAACGATCCCTGCAAATAGTATATGGCATTAGAAATTAGTTGGCAATAATGCATACCTACCTATGTCGGGACAACACAGACCAACTGATACTTCCGCAGGGGGAGATCGGTATTGCAGTCGCTGGGCAGAATGTTGCTAAGTAGCAACGTCATTTATATCTGTGTAAAAGGGGTCATGTTGGTACACATGATCCACACTCGTCTCTTTGCAGCGGCATGGGTGAAATCTTGCCCCGGTATGCATAGTAGCTGTGTGATAGCCTCCCTCTCTGGTTGTGCTTGCACAGTTGGTCGCCTTACAATATCAGGGGGGTGGCCCAGAAACTGATAAAAGGAAACTACTGGCCCCTTAACCGGGAGCGAGAGTCTCGGTTAAGCTTTTAAGGGCAGAGGACCTTAAATTATCTTAAGGTGTGGATATGGGGCCTACTGAGAGTGAGAACGCGTAGCCCTCTAATGAGGGCGTGCAGCCTGTGGCGTCCCCAAAATAATGACTGGTTTAATAGTAATGATTTAATTAACAAAAACCATGGTAAATTTTTTTTTCTTCTTTTTCTTTTTCATTTCTTTCTCTTTTCACCATAACAAGGTTTAGAAGGAAAATCCTCACTATAGAGTCCTGAATGGCCAGTTCACAACTCTATTCGGAGTCATTTCTTTCTTACCATTCATAATCTCTAAACTATTTTGCTGTTTCAAAAGGAAGAATGTACCAGCCATTACTTTAGGTCTTCACGTGAAAATAAAAGAATAAAATACGGTCGATAAACTCTTTTACAAATAAAGTTGCTAATGCTTTCTTTTCAAATAAAAAGATTGATCATAAATACATTCATCATTTAAAAGCTGTCCAAAATATGGGAGTTTCACAAAATACATAGTGTCATCCAGAGCAAAGGTGTCCACAGTGGTGGCTTTAGCCACATGTATACAATCATCAAATTCCTATACATCAGGTCTACCCATACAAAAACTAAAGAGTAAACCTAACAGTCAGTCCTAGATACACCCACCCTCAAAAAGTATATACAACTAGTCCATGGAACTGTCCACTATGATGAAGAGCCTCCACTGGTCGCCATCTCTCTCGAGCCACTATCCTCCGTAGAGTCTACCTCAGATGCCGACATGACTTCCTCGGGAGAATCCACCTCAGGAAGTGGGTCCTCATCGCCCTCTAGAAAGTTAATAGCATCCACAGCAGGCTCAGACGGTAGCTCCTCGGGATCCTCCTCAGGGTCTTCCTCGGATGACGTCACCTCGATCACTTGGACTGGCTCCACTAGACGGTATGGTGTAGGCGTGGGTAGTATCCACTCTACAGTGCGCTGAAGCGTACGCACGGGTTCATCTGGATGCACCAAAGAAGTAGCCGTGAATCGAATCGTGCCCCGAAATCGGCACCTCGTGTTGCCTTCGAGGGTCTCCCAAGCTCCCTCTAGGCACTCCATTTCTACTCGATCATGGATTTGCTGTGCCACCATCACGATCTACAAGAAGGAAAAGAAAGGGGTAGACTCTTTCACAAGAATCTAACTATGCCGCCACACAATTCGTCTCATAACCATTACATGCAAGTAAAAGGGGTATATTAAGGCTTTTCATCTCTAATAATCGATTACACAGCCTTGGTAATCGATTACCAGAGGCTAAACTCGAATTACACAGCCTCAGGACATGAAATCTGCAAAAATGCACTGTGTAATCGATTACACATACCTGGTAATCGATTACCAGTGACCCATTCCTCTGTGTAATCGATTACACAGGCTGCTAATCGATTACCAGAGGCCTCTACAACCTACTGCCTTTAATTCTAAGCCTGGTAATCGATTACACCCCCTTGGTAATCGATTGCCAGAAGCCCTCATGGCTTCCTGACCTCGTTTTCAAGCCTGGTAATCGATTACCAGAGACCATCTTAGCCTCCTGTCTTCATTTTTAAGCCTTGTAATCGATTATCCACCCTTGGTAATCGATTACCAGAGGCCACATCCCATATATCAATCAAGTTTCACAGCTGGCCAACCACCACACAAGCCTCCTTGCTTTGTGGTCTTTGTTCCTTTTATCTGTTGACTGCCAGGAGCTCGCCTGCTTAGGTACATCACAGGTTCTCACTGACCGACTATGCCCGGGTTGGGTCGGGATTGGTCAAGCTTGGTTTTGGGCAATAGCACCCCACCTGACGTCCCCAAGGTCTCCTGACCCCCGCGACATATCTCCAGGTACCACTCTGTGGTCAACGAATAAAAGCAGGAAGTTTCACCCTTCTACACTTCCTCATCTCAAGCTTGTAGGATTATGGGGTACCCATCACATGTGGTACTAGGTGGCGGTCGGGCGATGGTGCACAAAAAGTTTTCCACATCCACAAAGCGCGCATAAACCCACCATCCCCTGTTGCCCACCTCCAACTGAGCTCACGTACTCCCACGTAGCCCATATCCTCGTTTCTCTCAACACCGGGTCCCCATCAATCCTCCCAAGCTTCCCCAACAATCAAGTAATTCAACAATAAAACAACACAAACTATCACAGCCAAGAAAACAGGGCAAAGGCAGAAAACTCTGCCCAAAACACCAACCAAAATCACAGCTTTTCTCACTTAAAGACCCTAGTAACAATTCCTTCGTTCCAATTCGTTAACCGTTGGATCGACTCGAAAATTTTACTGCAAGTCTCTGGTACATAAGCTTACATTTTGACCGTTGGGATCTACTAGAAAACATCCATAACTCATTCTGCACTACTCTTTCCACAGCCATTCACACACAAGCATTTTTCTGCACTTGTGCAAAATTCTGCTGCGCAATTTCACAGCAAAAATCTGCACAAAGTGCAGATTTCGAAAACCCCACTTCCCCTCATCCAATCTTGCCCAAATCAAATCCTACAAGTCCCAAATCATGTATCAATCATGTCTAAACCAAAGTCAAGCTTCAAACCACAGCAACACAAAATCTAGGTGTCCAAAACCCCTCAATTTAATGGATTTTCTAGGCTTGAGAAGTGAAATTGAGAATGGGACAAATTTGAGGCAAACTCTCACCTCACACAAGTCTATAACATCAATTTAAACTTGTTTAAACTGGATTTACGCTTAAAATCTCACCGAATCAAAATTTGACTCTTCAACACCCAAATTTGCCCTAGAAATGGCTCTTTGTTCACTTTGGTCATTTGTTTTTCTCTCTAGCACAGCCTAACCTTTCTCATAAGTCCTAAATGGCATGTCAAGCTAGGATTAACTCATTTTAATCTCCATCTACCACAGAGTCCAGATTCAACCTTCCAACTCTCCAAGCCTCACTCTTTTTCCACTCATAACACCACATTCTCACTTTCTAACCCTAGGTTAACTCTACCCTTCATCTCTAACAGTTTTCCATAAGCAATTTCAGTACATAAACATCACAAGCATCATCATAAAAACCCTAAAACTGAATGGGTATGTTTAACTCATCCAAACATGGCAAATTCAACATGCTTTCAACAAGTGTCTTCACAAATAACTATCATGAAGTAGAAAACTAGCAAGACTACCCATCATATCTCCCAAAACCCCATACCCACGAAATTCAAAGGAGAAAGAAGTCCACCCAAACCTGAAGTTTCGAAGTCCCACTCGTAGAGACGCGCTTCACGACTCCGAAAATGCCCTCCTTTCGCGATTTGGAGCAGAAATGGGCACCAAAGGTTGAAGCTTTGTTGGGCAACAATGGTGGATGAAGAAGAAGGAGAAAAGCAACGTGAGGGAGAGGGAGAGAGAGCTGTCTGAAATTTTTTTCTGCTGAGTGAAGAGAGAGAGAGTTGCTTTTTGGTTTTAAAAAGGGTTTTCTCTTTTTCTATTATTTTATTTAAGCTATGCCACATGTCTCCATTTGAGTGGAGCAAAAAGGGCCCACTTTCTCTTTTGATTGTGACCCATACTCAGCCACAAAAAGTGAGAAAAATCTGACCTTTGAAACGCTAAAATCCTGCCTCGGTTTGCGTGCCGTTTCTCTGGTTCCAGATCCTCGCGTTTCTTTGCGTCCGTCGGGACCAGTTTTCGAAAACAAGCAATATATATATCAAAACGCTTAGAATAAAACCCCGAGCGTGGTTCAGAGGTTGGTTTCGTTAAATTTTAAGTCGCACACAAAACGATGATTTTTGGACTAATTAATTAAGAATTAACCCATAACCTCCCAGTTATGGACTTCTCTTCCTTAATTAGCCTAACCCGCGTATCTTGCCCCCACTATCCCTACTTCAACCAAGAACACATAGGCATATACACTGAATAATACTTATATATGTATATAATCATTCAAAATACATTGTTTCCGAAAACTCCGGGTAGAAATTTCTGGGATGTTACACAGTCCTTTGAAGGCGAGGACGTGTAGCCCACTGAAGGTAAGGACGTGTAGTCCTCAGAAGGTGAGGGCGAGGACATGTTGTCCTCTGAAGGCGAGGACGTGTAGTCCTCTGAAGGTGAGTTCATGTAGTCCTCGGAAGGTGAGGACATGTAGTCCTCGGAAGGCGAGGGCGCGTAGTCCTCTGAAGATGAGGACATGTAGTCCTCGGAAGGTGAGGGCGTGTAGCCCTATGAAGGCGAGGGCGCGTAGCCCTCTGAAGGTGAGGACATGTAGTCCTCTGAAGATGAGGACATGTAGTCCTCGGAAGGTGAGGGCGTGCAGCCCTATGAAGGCGAGGGCGCGTAGCCCTCTAAAGGTGAGGACATGTAGTCCTCTGAAGATGAGGACATGTAGTCCTCGGAAGGTGAGGACGTGTAGCCCTTTGAAGGTGAGGACGTATAGTCCTCTGGAGACGAGGGTACTAGTACCCAAGGGTCCATCCTTATGAGAAATCAAGAGATCGACTCACCGAGAGGGCCGGTCATCCCAAGATTGGACACGAGATGTAGGAAATCTATGCAGTTAACATGATTTTTAGGGATGCAGATGCATGCAACCTTTGTTGGTAAATGCGGACTTCATATGAAATAATGTAACGGAAAATTGTACAATGCTCATGTCATTCTTTCCCTATTTTGTGATTTTGATTTTGATTTAATCTTTTTGGAAAACACAGATTGACTGTCCTTTTGAAAAAGGTGATAATTCATGCGACCTTATCCTATCTTTTGCAAATCTCTCCGGGAACTCCCTCAGAGTGTATGTTCTGTTTGATTTAGTCACTTGACCATTTTAGAGTGACGACAATGGAGTCGTTTGACATTTAATCAATCTATTGAAATTCCAGGGTTTGTCTCCCCCCCCCCTTTTTCTTTCTTGTTTAAAAACATCGACGGGTGAGAACTTTTGATCTGCCCCTATGTTCACTTGAGGCTCATGCACGATGCCCCTCATTGCCCCAGTGTAAGGCTTTGAGGTACCAATTGTTATCTTTCGTCATGACCTTGTAGCTGGGAACCTATTGGGTGAGAACTTCTAATCTGCCCCTAGGTTCGCTTGAGGTTTTTGCATGGTGCCTTTCATTGCCCCACTGTAAGGCTTTGAGGTACCAATTGTCGTCTTGTTTTCACAACCTCGTAGTGAGGAAGAATGAAAGAAGTAGTTGATTCTTGCAAAAAGAATTTTCCAAGGACGAGAAATAGTCGAAGGATTTTTCAGCTGATGGATTAAGTCAAATGACTCCTATGTAGAAGCAAGATGTTTAGATGATGCCAAAGGATCAAGTGCTTCTAAGTTTTATTCAAGACAAGAATCCAAGAAAATCAAGATATATGATCAAGTTGATCTCTAGAATCTTAGGAAGAAGTTTCCAAATTGAAAAACAAAAGGTTTGACCAAAGAATTCTATCATTTCAAATTGAGATTTGCTCTCTAGTAATCGATTACCAGCAGCTGAAAATGTTTATAACAGTCACTAGAAATTTGAATTCAAAATTTATAATGTGTAATCGATTACACATGGATGGTAATTGATTACCAACAGTTTTTTGAACGTTTTAATTCAAATTTCAAAACCTGTAATCGTTTACACAAGTCTTGTAATCGATTACCAGAGGGGATTTTCGGAAAATAATTTCCAAGAGTCACATCTATTCAAATGGTTTATGAATGGCCATCAAAGGTGGCTTGGAAGCACGAATTTGAAGAGAGTTTTCATTGCCCAAAAAGTTTATCCTCTCAAAAGATTAAGAGTTTTTCTGAACTGAACTGTCTTATCCTCTCAAAAAGATTCCTTGGTCAACCACTTGCATATTCAATAAGGAATTTTGATTGGTCTTCATTGTACAATCTATCTCTTTTAAGAGAGATTTCTTCTTCTCTTCTTCTTATTTCTGAAAAGGGATTAAGAGACCGTGGGTCTCTTGTTGTAAAGGATTCCTGAACATAAGGGAAGGGTTGTCCCTGTGTGGTTCAGGCTTTGTAAAAGGAGTTTTACAAAGAGAGTGAAAAATCTTAAGTGGGTTGCTTGAGGACTGGACGTAGGGACGGGAAGTGGCCGAATCAGTATAAATCAAGTTTGCATTCCTCTCTTCCCTTAAACTTCTTTTATTTATTGCTATTTATCTTTTTCTTCAAAGAAGTTTATTTTGAATTGTCTTTTGAGTAATTCATGTTAAGGGTGCATTGTTAATCCGAAAAGAGAGAGTGAAAGTTTAATTGGGGAATAGTCTTTGTATCTTAATTCAACCCCCCTTTTTCTTAAGGTAACTGAGGCCATTTGTCCAGCATCCTATTCTTGATAACTCACTTCTCTCTAAAAAGACAAAATGAGGTCACATGAACGTCTACATTTGTACTTGAAAACACAGTCAATCAAATGCCCTTTTTATTTTTTATTTTGAAACTTATTTTTTTATTTTGAAACTTATTTGTTTTGAACTTTACTCGTTGTTTTACGGCACCCCCACCAACGTGCAAGACGAGTAATCTCTGATTGAACAGTCTTGGAAGTCAACACTCAGGAGCGCAGGTCGCTTGAGCAAACAGACCAATGGCTTGCACCCACATTCCGGTGAAAGTTGAATAAGCAAACATGCATTTGTGAGAGGATGAGGGACAAAGATATCAACTTTATCCATTTCATTTAACATTGTAACTGTGGTTTACCATAATGGCATAAACTTGGAAATCCTGATGAGTCATTAGAGACACCTAACAACAGCCTTCAAAATTGCCCCATGTATGGTGTTGCTTGTCAATGTTAGGATTCAACAAGCGATTCTCCTCAAATTTCAGCCAGCCCGTATCAATTAGACTTCACACTTTATGCTTCGGGGTCATACAATGCTCAATGGAATGCCCCGGGGCTCCTCCATGATAAGCACACGTTGCGTTCGAGTCGTATCCTTAGAAAAATGGAGGTTGAGGAACCTTGGTTGGAGTTATGGCTACCATTGAATTATCGAGTGGATATGGGATCAAGTTTAGCATATGACAACGGAATTTGGGGGGAACCCTACAGGCTTTTTGCTGCAAAATTCCTTTTTGTTGGTGTTTTTTTAGTTTGTGCTAAAGGTGGTCTTCGTCATTGGAAGTGCGGTAGACAGGCTTTGTGGTTGATTTAGGGATGGCCTTTGTGGATAACTGGGTGGTGGGTAAGGAGGAGGTTTGTTATTGGCTGAGTAATGACATTGTTGGGTTGGTGGGAAACTTGGCCGTATAGGAATGGCAGTCATAGCATGGGTTTCTCCCTCTTTCTCACCCTCTTCATTTGCCCCAGTTTTCTCAGTCGTCCTAGTAGGATGATCAAATTTGCCTCTTTTCGGACCCACATTGATCCATTCACTAGCGAAGACCGAATCTGCAAAGCTTTAAGGGTGCGTAGCCCACCATCTTTTCATAGTAGAGTACCGATAATGTGTCTACCATCATGATTATCGTCTCCCTTTTTGCACATGTTCTGTAGTTGCATCCTATCCGGAACCATATCAGAATAGTACCGATACTCCCTAACGAAGGCAACCATTAGGTCCTTCCAAGTATGGACTCGGGAAGGTTCCAAGTTAGTGTACCAGGTAACAGCTACCCCAGTAAGACTTTCTTGGAAGAAATGTATTAGCAGTTCCTCATCTTTGCGTATGCCCTTATCTTCCGACAATACATCTTTGGATGGTTCTTGGGGCAAGTAGTCCCCTTGTACTTGTCAAAGTCCAGCACCTTGAACTTGGGAGAGGTGATGATATTGGGTACTAGGAACAACTCTTCTAGGTTAGCAAAGGCATAATCTTTACCTCCTTCAATGGCCCTGAGCCTTTCCTCTTTCCCATTTCTGCCATAGCATGAGGGTTTTTAACCGTTGTGGAATGTGAGGGTTGTGGTTGTGGGTGAAACTGAGGGCCCTCCAAAGTGTTTTGCAGGGGTATACCACCAACTGCTTGCCCTTCAGTGGCATATCCGAGGCAAGGCTCGAAGTCGGCTAGATTGTGGTGGGGCATTTCATGTGTCTCCTCCATGGGTCGAGAGACATGTGCATGATCAGATTGAGGTTGTTGGCTCTTAATGAGTATGGGTGTGGAGTTATTGACATCCTCATTGGGAATGTACGCCACATTGGGTGGTGTATAGTTTGGGAGGCAAGCCATATGACGGGAAGGCGTGCTTGTTTTGAATTTGCATATCATGGGGTCATCTGTACTTCCCAAATCTTTTCCTACCATATTTGAGGTTGGATGATTCATTTGCTTGAGGCCAGATGGGAGCATCGGGTTCACCTTAGCGACAGCGCTAGTAGCGGCAACTATAACCGCATTGGCTTCCATTATCTTCTTCATGCTCATCATGGCCTCCATCACTGTGGCCATTTGCTTTTTCATGGCCTTCATTTCAGCCTTCATCTTCTCTTGCACCTCCTCTGCTTCACCCATTACTCTAGCTCTAGCACGAGTTCGGTAAGGGCGCCGTAAAGCGTGTCCTTTTCTCTTTGATAACAATGATTAAGTTCATTTTATTTTATTTTATTTTATTTTTCAAGGAAAGAATGCAATGAGCAATGCAACCAATGAAAAGCATGGATGCATGCGAATGATGTACAGTTGAAGTATTGTGAATTTTTATGCAGGATATGGGGTATAATCAATTTAGATTTTTCAACATGGTTCATGACATCTTGGTCAAGGTGAAACTGGAAGTAACAAGGAGATCAACAGTCCTAAATGTGTTTGGCAGTAGACGAAACAGTGATGTAACTCGATTCATCTTTTGCCCCAATTTTTGCAAGAGGGTACTTCCATACTTCAACTTGACTTGATGAACTTTTTTCGAAAAAGCATGAGCTTAGTTCAACCCTATAATCCAAGGAATGGCAATTATGATCGCCAATACTTCAACAACCTTTCATAGGGATGAATGACTCGGGCATACTTTAAGCTATGCATGTAAAATGTAATTATGAAATTGAGATGCCCGAAGAAACATCATTTCCTAGTTAACCATGCATTAGGTACCATGTTCACTCATTTTGTTTTTAAGTGAAACGGGTTTATGATCCCAACATGGTTGGCTCATGGTACCGAATATATGCAACCAAGAATGCATCATGAATTTTCATGCTTCCTTTTTTGTTTTTGTTTTGTAGAGAAAAATGCAAGGATCACGCATGAGCAAACATGAAAACAAAAGGTATGCAGTTTGTAGAACAAAAAGTATGTTGAACGCATATGCATGATGATGCAATGACTCATGCAAAATGTGATGTTGGAATATGATAACGGACAAATGCAGGAACGATATGTTCATTATGATACCATGAAGAGATGCTTATGTGATGCATGATATGCATGCGTGTAGAGATAGAATGCGGGAGTGATTTGATTCGCACTGATCTTTGGAGTAAAAACGTGGGATAAACTCATTTTATTCAAAAAGTTATAACTAGTCAAGATCTGAGCGACAATACAAACTTCCTAGCGGTTTCTAATCATATGGTCCATTAAGTCTATCATATGCTGACAATAGCTGAGAAGTCCGTGGATCTCCTCGAGGGCGGAGTAGGTGTCCGCCATTGCTTTGGCCTTGGCTAGCAATCGAGGAAGTTCTTGACTCCTGTTCAAAGTAAGAGCAAATTGGTCCACCCACATTGTTGCCTCTTGGTGCAATGAATCAATTACCCTTTCCCTTGCTTCCCTTTCTGCTGATATCTTGGCGTACTCATCCTCTAGCCTTTGCTAGTGAGTCGCTGCTAGATTTAGCTTCTCTTTGCACTCATCGATGATGGCCCACATATTCCCTTCAGTCTCGCTTAACTGTGGGGACAAATTTCTTTTCGACCTAAGGCAAGCCTTTAGCTCGTCCTTCAAGATCATGCCTTTGACCCGTGATGATTCCTTTCACCTCTTCGGAGCTTGAGCTCACTATTGCTGCCCTATAAAGCCCCTCAAAACTTTGTTTTGGTCGTGTTCTTCCTTTCGGGCCTTCTTGGTTTCTCGTTCCAAGGCTTCAGCGGTGGCTATATTGACGTCCCTTAGTTCATCATACTCTCTTCAGACTTTGATGGCTATGGACTTGAACTTCTCTTTGACTACCCGGGCTCTTTCAAGCTCTGCCTTTAGGGCTTGTACCTCATCACTTTCTTCCAAAGCTTTAACCTCATCGTCTCTCACAGTCTTTAGATTTGGGAGCCAATCCAATCCTTGTGTCCGGACTCTCAGCCACTTATGATAGCCGCTGATGATCCCATTACTGCTTCCCCTAAGCTCTCTGTCCTTTCTTCACACCGCATCACATGCCTTGCGAACTCCTTGGAGTACCTTTGCATTGGGGTCACTGAAACCCCGTGTAATGAAAGGCGTGATGCAATCGGTTGGAGTACCTTTGCATTAGGGGCTGGTCATAATACTGGGAAAGGGATGCAATCGGTTCCATGGAGACTTCTACCCTAGCTAGCTCCCAAACCTTACCATAGGCTTTGCGGAAGGCTTGCCGTTGAAGTTGACCCATTAATTGCCCCAACTCTCGTAAACTAGTGACCTCTAAGCTCTTGATTTTGACTTGATAGAACCTATTTTTAAGCGAAGGCTTTTGACTTGATCCCATGTTTTACTAAAGTGAAATAAAATCTAGTGCGAATCAAAACTCCGACATCTATCATGGGTGGAATGGATGAATGCATGAAGAAATGCATATGACACAGATGCAATTTACGAATACAGGAGCCCGAGAAACTGTCTCCTTCTTAGATACAACGTCTAGGGGTAGCAAAGTGCCCCAACATATGTATTTAAAACGGTGATACGGACCCTTCGTTGGTTTGTTTACAGAGGGGATCAAGACAGAACCCATGTGCGATGCATATGCGAAAGGCGCAACACGGGAATGTACATAGTATGACAAGACTCACTGAATATAAGCAAAAGGGTATATGACACTTATGCATGGCAGTGTGAAAAATGGCACGTAGCGTGTTTGCTTCGTGCCCCTATTTAAGGGACCTATAAGGGAGAGAGCTAACTTCGCTTGGCAATTGGGTTAAATCATAGAATAGGGACTGGTTAATGACCATCTTAATCCCATAAACTTCAGGCATTAGGGTGCCTTCATGGATTTCTAAATTAGGATAAAAGGCTTTGACCAGATCAGAATAAACAGGTAATTTTAGAGATATGAATGGAATAAGATTGGAGTTTTCAAATGCTTGAAAGCATTCAAAACACTTGTTAGTGCTTAGCTCTACGGAGTTTTAAAAGATTGGCTAAGATTTTGTTAAAACATAAGCACTTAGACAATGAAGGAAAGCTGGAGTTGCTGCACATGATGTCCAACGTTATGTCAAGGAATAAGATCGGGCTGCACAATGCACAAGGCAAGATAAAATGTCAAATGAAGAATTGAAGTTGCAGGATCCACGATGTCGGATACAATGTCCTGACATCCTGCCCGAAAATACTGGAGTTGCTGCACAATGCATAAGTCAAGATAAAATGTCAAATGAAGAATTGAAGCTGCAGAATCCACGATGTCGGACACGATGTCCTGACATCTGGCCCGAAAATACTGGACACATAAATCTGTTATATCTTTAACAGATTATTGTGCAGTTAGCAAGAGATAAGATGATCTATCTTCTGGAACGAATTAAAAGATAATTAAAGTTCGAATTTCAAAGTAGAAGAGTTCGTTCAGGGATTAAAGATTAAAGATAAAAACTAAAAGATCAAACTGTATCTTTTAGTTCTTTAACTACAGATTTTCAGGAAGAATGATAGATCCCCTCCAGCACAAGCCGTTGCAGCCCAGAAACGCACATTGCTATATAATCATGGAGGCTGCACGAGTTCTGAACCAAGTCCGGGATTGAAGAGTTATTTTGTGAGTTTTGGGACTTGAGTGTTTTGTGAGCCACCTTGATGGTACCCTAACATCAAGTGTTGGACCTGTGTGTGTAGAGTTGATCTCTAGTGTGTAGAGTTGATCTCTAGTGTGTAGAGTTGATCTCTAGTGTGTGGAGTTGATCTCCTTTGTTCAGAGAGCAATCTCTGGTGTGTCTTTGAATTGATTGTAAACACGGGAGTGTGAGTGAGAGGGAGTGAGCGGGGTTTCTCATATCTAAGAGTGGCTCTTAGGTAGAGATCGCACGGGTAGTGGTTAGGTGAGAAGGTTGTAAACAGTGGCTGTTAGACCTTGAACTAACACTATTTTAGTGGATTTCCTCCCTGGCTTGGTAGCCCCCAGATGTAGGTGAGGTTGCACCGAACTGGGTTAACAATTCTCTTGTGTTATTTACTTGTTTAACCTGTTCATACTCCCAAATATAATCGGCATGTTCTAAAGCATGATGTCGTGACATCCTGTACGACATCTGTCCCCAGTATCAGAATTTCAATTGGTATCAGAGCAGGCACTCGAAATCACTGAGTAAGATCTAGGGAGATAAATTCTGATGAACATGGAGAAAGAAGGAGGACCAGTGAACAGACCACCAATTCTGGATGGGACCAACTATGAATACTGGAAAGCAAGGATGGTGGCCTTTCTCAAATCACTGGATAGCAGAACCTGGAAAGCTGTCATCAAAGGCTGGGAACATCCCAAGATGCTGGACACAGAAGGAAAGCCCACTGATGAATTGAAGCCAGAAGAAGACTGGACTAAAGAAGAAGACGAATTGGCACTTGGAAACTCCAAAGCTTTGAATGCTCTATTCAATGGAGTTGACAAGAATATCTTCAGACTGATCAACACATGTACAGTGGCCAAGGATGCTTGGGAGATCCTGAAAACCACTCATGAAGGAACCTCCAAAGTGAAGATGTCCAGATTGCAACTATTGGCCACAAAATTCGAAAATCTGAAGATGAAGGAGGAAGAATGTATTCATGACTTCCACATGAACATTCTTGAAATTGCCAATGCTTGCACTGCCTTGGGAGAGAGGATGACAGATGAAAAGCTGGTGAGAAAGATCCTCAGATCCTTGCCTGAGAAATTTGACATGAAAGTCACTGCAATAGAGGAGGCCCAAGACATTTGCAGCATGAGAGTAGATGAACTCATTGGTTCCCTTCAAACCTTTGAGCTAGGACTCTCGGACAGGGCTGAAAAGAAGAGCAAGAATCTGGCGTTCGTGTCCAATGATGAAGGAGAAGAAGATGAGTATGACCTGGATACTGATGAAGGTCTGACTAATGCAGTTGTGCTCCTTGGAAAGCAGTTCAACAGAGTGATGAACAGAATGGACAGGAGGCAGAAACCACATGTCCAGAACATCCCTTTCGACATCAGGAAAGGTAGTAAATACCAGAAAAGGTCAGATGAAAAGCCCAGTCACAGCAAAGGAATTCAATGCCATGGGTGTGAAGGCTATGGACACATCATAGCTGAATGTCCCACTCATCTCAAGAAGCAGAGGAGAGGACTTTCTGTATGTCGGTCTGATAATACAGAGAGTGAACAAGAAAGTGATTCTGACAGAGATGTAAATGCACTCACTGGGAGATTTGAATCTGCTGAAGACTCAAGTGATACAGATAGTGAAATCACTTTTGATGAGCTTGCTATATCCTATAGAAAACTATGCATCAAAAGTGAGAAGATCCTTCAGCAAGAAGCACAACTGAAGAAGGTCATTGCAAATCTGGAGGCTGAAAAGGAGGCACATGAAGAGGAGATCTCTGAGCTTAAAGGAGAAGTTGGTTTTCTGAACTCTAAACTGGAAAACATGACAAAATCAATAAAGATGCTGAATAAAGGCTCAGATACGCTTGATGAGGTGCTGCAGCTTGGAAAGAATGTTGGAAACCAGAGAGGACTTGGATTTAATCCTAAGTCTGCTGGCAGAACAACCATGACAGAATTTGTTCCTGCCAAAAACAGCACTGGAGCCACGATGTCACAACATCGGTCTCGACATCATGGAACGCAGCAGAAAAGGAGCAAAAGAAAGAAGTGGAGGTGTCACTACTGTGGCAAGTATGGTCACATAAAGCCCTTTTGCTATCATTTACATGGCCATCCACATCATGGAACTCAAAGTAGCAGCAGTGGAAGGAAGATGGTGTGGGTTCCAAAACACAAGACTGTTAGTCTTGTTGTTCATACCTCACTTAGAGCATCAGCTAAGGAAGATTGGTACCTAGATAGCGGCTGTTCCAGACACATGACAGGAGTCAAAGAATTCCTGGTGAACATTGAGCCCTGCTCCACTAGCTATGTGACATTTGGAGATGGCTCTAAAGGAAAGATCATTGGAATGGGAAAGCTAGTTCATGATGGACTTCCTAGTCTGAACAAAGTACTGCTGGTGAAGGGACTGACTGCAAACTTGATCAGCATCAGTCAGCTGTGTGATGAAGGATTCAATGTAAACTTCACAAAGTCAGAATGCTTGGTGACAAATGAGAAGAGTGAAGTTCTAATGAAGGGCAGCAGATCAAAGGACAACTGTTACCTATGGACACCTCAAGAAACCAGTTACTCCTCCACATGTCTATTCTCCAAAGAAGATGAAGTCAGAATATGGCATCAAAGATTTGGACATCTGCACTTAAGAGGCATGAAGAAAATCATTGACAAAGGTGCTGTTAGAGGCATTCCCAATCTGAAAATAGAAGAAGGCAGAATTTGTGGTGAATGTCAGATTGGAAAGCAAGTCAAGATGTCCCACCAGAAGCTTCAACATCAGACCACTTCCAGGGTGCTGGAACTACTTCACATGGACTTGATGGGGCCTATGCAAGTTGAAAGCCTTGGAGGAAAGAGGTATGCCTATGTTGTTGTGGATGATTTCTCCAGATTTACCTGGGTCAACTTTATCAGAGAAAAATCAGACACCTTTGAAGTATTCAAGGAGTTGAGTCTAAGACTTCAAAGAGAAAAAGACTGTGTCATCAAGAGAATCAGGAGTGACCATGGCAGAGAGTTTGAAAACAGCAGGTTTACTGAATTCTGCACATCTAAAGGCATCACTCATGAGTTCTCTGCAGCCATTACACCACAACAGAATGACATAGTTGAGAGGAAAAACAGGACTTTGCAAGAGGCTGCTAGGGTCATGCTTCATGCCAAAGAACTTCCCTATAATCTCTGGGCTGAAGCCATGAACACAGCATGCTACATCCACAACAGAGTCACACTTAGAAGAGGGACTCCTACCACACTGTACGAAATCTGGAAAGGGAGGAAGCCAACTGTCAAGCACTTCCACATCTTTGGAAGTCCATGTTACATTTTGGCAGATAGAGAGCAAAGGAGAAAGATGGATCCCAAGAGTGATGCAGGAATATTCCTGGGATACTCTACAAACAGCAGAGCATATAGAGTATTCAATTCCAGAACCAGAACTGTGATGGAATCCATCAATGTGGTTGTTGATGATCTAACTCCAGCAAGAAAGAAGGATGTCGAAGAAGATGTCAGAACATCGGGAGACAATGTAGCAGATACAGCTAAAAGTGCAGAAAATGCAGAAAACTCTGATTTTGCTACAGATGAATCAAACATCAACCAACCTGACAAGAGACCTTCCATTAGAATCCAGAAGATGCACCCCAAGGAGCTGATTATAGGAGATCCAAACAGAGGAGTCACTACAAGATCAAGGGAGATTGAGATTGTCTCCAACTCATGTTTTGTCTCCAAAATTGAGCCCAAGAATGTGAAAGAGGCAGTGACTGATGAGTTCTGGATCAATGCTATGCAAGAAGAATTGGAGCAATTCAAAAGGAATGAAGTCTGGGAGCTAGTTCCGAGACCCGAGGGAACTAATGTGATTGGCACCAAGTGGATCTTCAAGAACAAAACCAATGAAGAAGGTGTTATAACCAGAAACAAGGCCAGACTTGTTGCTCAAGGCTACACTCAGATTGAAGGTGTAGACTTTGATGAAACTTTCGCTCCTGTTGCTAGACTTGAATCCATCAGATTGTTACTTGGTGTAGCTTGCATCCTCAAATTCAAGCTGTACCAGATGGATGTGAAGAGCACGTTTCTGAATGGATACCTGAATGAAGAAGCCTATGTGGAGCAGCCAAAGGGATTTGTAGATCCAACTCATCCAGATCATGTATACAGGCTCAAGAAAGCTCTCTATGGACTGAAGCAAGCTCCAAGAGCTTGGTATGAAAGGCTAACAGAGTTCCTTACTCAGCAAGGGTATAGGAAGGGAGGAATTGACAAGACTCTCTTTGTCAAACAAGATGCTGATAACTTGATGATAGCACAGATATATGTTGATGACATTGTGTTTGGAGGGATGTCGAATGAGATGCTTCGACATTTTGTTCAACAGATGCAATCTGAATTTGAGATGAGTCTTGTTGGAGAGCTGACTTATTTTCTGGGACTTCAAGTGAAGCAGATGGAAGACTCCATATTCCTCTCACAAAGCAAGTATGCAAAGAACATTGTCAAAAAGTTTGGGATGGAGAATGCCAGCCATAAAAGAACACCTGCACCTACTCACTTGAAGCTGTCAAAAGATGAAGCTGGCACCAGTGTTGATCAAAGTCTGTACAGAAGCATGATTGGGAGCTTACTATATTTAACAGCTAGCAGACCCGACATCACCTATGCAGTAGGTGTTTGTGCAAGATATCAAGCCAATCCTAAGATAAGTCACTTGACTCAAGTAAAGAGAATTCTGAAATATGTAAATGGCACCAGTGACTATGGGATTATGTACTGTCATTGTTCAAATTCAATGCTGGTTGGGTATTGTGATGCTGATTGGGCTGGAAGTGCAGATGACAGAAAAAGCACTTCTGGTGGATGCTTCTATCTGGGCAACAATCTTATTTCATGGTTCAGCAAGAAGCAGAACTGTGTGTCCCTATCTACTGCAGAAGCCGAGTATATTGCAGCAGGAAGCAGCTGTTCACAACTAGTTTGGATGAAGCAGATGCTCAAGGAGTACAATGTCGAACAAGATGTCATGACATTATACTGTGACAACTTGAGTTCTATCAATATTTCTAAAAATCCTGTGCAACACAGCAGAACCAAGCACATTGACATTAGACATCACTATATCAGAGAGCTTGTTGATGATAAAGTTATCACACTGGAGCATGTTGACACTGAGGAACAAATAGCAGATATTTTCACAAAGGCCTTGGATGCAAATCAGTTTGAAAAACTGAGGGGCAAGCTGGGCATTTGTCTGCTAGAGGAATTGTAGCAACTACTGATATCTGAACGTGCCCAAACGAATCACTTAACATTAATAGCACGTTCACTACAAAGCAAATTCGACCGTTGCTTCACACGTCCCTCTACATTCCTCATTCAAACTTATATTCTCGTGTTAATCTCGTTTTCTGCATTCCCCAACAGCTCTCAGAAATTTACGAAATCATTCCAAACGCTCTGCTTTTCCATGGCTACCTCACCAAAAGAAACTTCAGCTCCTGGTTCACCCTCTGTACCATCATCTCCGCACCAGGAACAACCAGAATTCAACATCCAACCCATACAAATAATTCCTGGTCAAGCTTCTGTCCCTGAGAAACTGGTTCCCAGAAGACAACAGGGAGTGAAGATTGCTGAAAACCCTAGCCTTGCAACAAGTCCTAGGGAAGTAGACTCGGAGATGGATAAGAAGATCCGCAGTATTGTAAGTAGCATTTTGAAAGACGCCTCTGTTCCTGATGCTGAGAAAGATGTTCCAACATCATCCACCCCGAATGTCTCTGTGCCTGATGTTGATAAAGATGTTCCAACATCTTCCGCTCCAAATACTGAAGCCCTCCCTTCACCCAGTGAAGAGGAATCAACAGAAGAAGAAGATCAAGCCACAGAGAAGACCCCTGCACCAAGGGCACCAGAACCTGCTCCAGGTGACCTCATTGACCTTGAAGAGGTAGAGTCTGATGAGGAACCCATTGCCAACAAGTTGGCACCTGGCATTGCAGAAAGACTACAAAGCAGAAAGGGAAAAACCCCCATCAAGAGGTCTGGACGAATCAAAACTATGGCCCAGAAGAAGAGCACTCCAATCACTCCTACCACATCCAGAAGGAGCAAGGTTGCAATCCCCTCCAAGAAGAGGAAAGAAATTTCCTCATCCGATTCTGATGAAGATGTCGAACTAGATGTCTCGACATCAAAGAGGGCCAAGAAATCTGGGAAAAAGGTGCCTGAAAATGTCCCTGATGCACCATTGGACAACATCTCATTCCACTCCATTGGCAATGCTGAAAGGTGGAAATTCGTGTATCAACGCAGACTTGCCTTGGAAAGAGAACTGGGAAGAGCTGCCTTGGATTGCAAGGAGACCATGGACCTCATCAAGGCTGCTGGACTACTGAAAACTGTCACCAAGTTGGGAGACTGCTATGAGAGTCTGGTCAGGGAATTCATTGTCAACATTCCCTCTGACATAACAAACAGAAAAAGTGATGATTATCAAAGAGTGTTCGTCAGAGGAAAGTGTGTTAGATTCTCCCCTGCTGTGATCAACAAATACCTGGGCAGACCAACAGATGGAGTGATGGATATTGCTGTCTCTGAGCATCAAATTGCCAAGGAAATCACTGCCAAACAAGTCCAGCATTGGCCAAAGAAAGGGAAGCTTTCTGCAGGGAAGCTGAGTGTGAAGTATGCAATTCTGCATAGGATTGGCGCTGCAAACTGGGTACCCACCAATCATACTTCCACTGTTGCCACAGGTTTGGGTAAATTTCTGTATGCTGTTGGAACCAAGTCCAAATTTAATTTTGGAAACTATATTTTTGATCAAACTGTTAAGCATTCAGAATCTTTTGCTGTCAAATTACCCATTGCCTTCCCAACTGTATTGTGTGGCATTATGTTGAGTCAACATCCCAATGTCTTAAACAATATTGACTCTGTGATGAAGAGAGAATCTCCTCTATCCCTGCACTACAAACTGTTTGAGGGGACACATGTCCCAGACATTGTCTCGACATCAGGGAAAGCTGCTGCTTCAGGTGCTGTGTCCAAGGATGCTCTGATTGCTGAACTCAAGGACACATGCAAGGTGCTGGAAGCAACCATCAAAGCCACCACAGAGAAGAAGATGGAGTTAGAACGGCTGATCAAAAGGCTCTCAGAAAGTGGCATTGATGATGGTGAAGCAGCTGAGGAAGAAGAAGCAGCTGAGCAAGAAGAAGAAGAAGCTGAGGAAGAAGAAGAAGAAGCCGATGACGAAGATGCAGCAGAGGATACAGAATCCGATGATGATGATTCTGAAGCCACCCCATGATCATCAGACCTTTATATTTTTCGCTTTTTACTAGCTATAGGGGCATGTCCCTTTGAACAATTGATTACTATTGGTCTGTCATATTTGCACCTTAAGTTCATGCATTCTACTTTTGTCAAATTCTGTCTAAAAAGGGGGAGTAATAGTATTATGCTTGCTATTATGCATGATTTTGAGCAGTAGGATAATATGTATGCAATAGTCGTATTATGCATGATTGATACGATGTATGGCAGTAGGAAACGATGTATGCATGATTCATGATTTTGAGGGGGAGTTGTATGAATATGATCTTGAGGGGGAGACTGCTGTTGCTGAGGATGACTGATGTAAGCTACTAGAAGCTGATAGAAGATGCTGCAGTAAGAGCATGAAGACAGGGGGAGCAGAAAGCTGATGTCACAAGAGATGTCTTGACATCCTGGAAAGACTAGTAGCTGATAGCAGATGCTGCAGTAAGCATGAAGACAGGGGGAGCAGGAGCAGAAAGCTGATGTCACGTGAGATGTCTTGACATCCTGGAGAAGACTTGTAGATTTGCAACTTGCAGAATTTCCGCTGTGCTTGATTACTCTGATAATGAAAGTTGCTGATCCCACTTGCATAACTGCTCGTACCTGCTCAGGAAGTGTCTAAGTATGTTTTAGACAAAATTTGCCAAAGGGGGAGATTGTTAGTGCTTAGCTCTACGGAGTTTTAAAAGATTGGCTAAGATTTTGTTAAAACATAAGCACTTAGACAATGAAGGAAAGCTGGAGTTGCTGCACATGATGTCCAACGTTATGTCAAGGAATAAGATCGGGCTGCACAATGCACAAGGCAAGATAAAATGTCAAATGAAGAATTGAAGTTGCAGGATCCACGATGTCGGATACAATGTCCTGACATCCTGCCCGAAAATACTGGAGTTGCTGCACAATGCATAAGTCAAGATAAAATGTCAAATGAAGAATTGAAGCTGCAGAATCCACGATGTCAGACACGATGTCCTGACATCTGGCCCGAAAATACTGGACACATAAATCTGTTATATCTTTAACAGATTATTGTGCAGTTAGCAAGAGATAAGATGATCTATCTTCTGGAACGAATTAAAAGATAATTAAAGTTCGAATTTCAAAGTAGAAGAGTTCGTTCAGGGATTAAAGATTAAAGATAAAAACTAAAAGATCAAACTGTATCTTTTAGTTCTTTAACTACAGATTTTCAGGAAGAATGATAGATCCCCTCCAGCACAAGCCGTTGCAGCCCAGAAACGCACATTGCTATATAATCATGGAGGCTGCACGAGTTCTGAACCAAGTCCGGGATTGAAGAGTTATTTTGTGAGTTTTGGGACTTGAGTGTTTTGTGAGCCACCTTGATGGTACCCTAACATCAAGTGTTGGACCTGTGTGTGTAGAGTTGATCTCTAGTGTGTAGAGTTGATCTCTAGTGTGTGGAGTTGATCTCCTTTGTTCAGAGAGCAATCTCTGGTGTGTCTTTGAATTGATTGTAAACACGGGAGTGTGAGTGAGAGGGAGTGAGCGGGGTTTCTCATATCTAAGAGTGGCTCTTAGGTAGAGATCGCACGGGTAGTGGTTAGGTGAGAAGGTTGTAAACAGTGGCTGTTAGACCTTGAACTAACACTATTTTAGTGGATTTCCTCCCTGGCTTGGTAGCCCCCAGATGTAGGTGAGGTTGCACCGAACTGGTTAACAATTCTCTTGTGTTATTTACTTGTTTAACCTGTTCATACTCCCAAATATAATCGGCATGTTCTGAAGCATGATGTCGTGACATCCTGTACGACATCTGTCCCCAGTATCAGAATTTCAACACTCATTTGAGAAGAAATCCATATCTGAATTTTGGGTCTGTCGCAACCTACCCTTCGGCGGGAGGGCGACGCGTGACTCGCGGGATGCGTGTTCCACGAAAGGAATACGCGCGGAGTCGCCACCAACGTTTATTTGAGGAAAATGTCGGAAAAACCAGAAAAGACGCGATCTACGAACTTTTAAGTGAAAGGCTCGGGAGTTGTATTTACGCACGGGGAAGGTATTAGCACCCCACACGTCCGTCACAAGGGACGACAGCCTTTAATCGAATGTGCAAACATGACTTTGATTTTTACGTTCCCTTTTATGTCCTTATATCCTTTATACCCTTTATATATTTTTTCTATTTTTGTGGTCGACAAGGGTGTTTCCCTTTGCTCCTACGTATTCCTCAATTGGGATGAGAAAATCAGACCTACGTAGTTCTTTTGGTGTGTGAATCAAGTGATTCTTTTTTACTTAAAAGGTGATCATTTTAAGGCGTTGGACCTTAAAAACAATCCATTTTACTTGGTAAGAAACAGAAATGATAAACTTTCAAAATCCTATTTTTGTGGACGAGCTTGACTAGGCGAGTTGATTTTAGCCTTTAGTTTCACTTTAGTTATTAGTCAATTCAATTAAGAATGAGAAATCCCAAAGAGAAAACGTCCGATTGATTTTCCGTTTTATTTTACTAAAAGATATATTTTTTTGATTATTATATTATTATTTTACCTCTTTTTTGATTTCCAACGTGGTTACGGCACGACCGAACGGTCGGAATTCATTTTAATCGAAACTAACGGATATTACAATTCAAACAATCGGTGGAAATTTATTTTATTTTTAGATTAAGCGAGAAATGACTTAAATAAATGGCTTAAGCACGTCAAAAGGGGGTATAAAAAGTAAATGAAAATGAGAATAAAAATACATGAAACAAAAGGTGGACCACCACGGGTACATAGAATGAATGAAAAAGCTTGGTTTGAGGTACTTACCCGTTGAAGACTGAAGAACAATGAAGAACGAATGAAGAACGTCAAAGAACGGTCGAAAACCTTCGCAAAATCACTCACGGAAACGTTACGGAAGCGCCTCGGCTTGGATTTTCTTCACGGAACTAATTTTCCTCAGCAAATTCGAAAGAGAGAGAAGTGCCTAAGGGGCTGAACCCTTTTCTACTTCACTTCTCCCCCAATTTATAGAAAATTGGGGGACAAGCTTGCCACCCAGCTCGCCCAGGCGAGCAAGGTTGCTTCCTCCAGAAGCAACAGCCTTCTGGAGGAATCTTCTGGAGGGCCCAAGTGGGCCTGGTTGCTATTTGCACCCCTATTTTTACTAAATACACCCCCCTGCCCTTTTTTTGGGTGATTCTTTTTTTCGTAAAGTTACGGAAACTTACGAATTTCGTAACGATACTTGTTTTCTTTCCGTAATGTTACGGAACCTTGCAGATTACATAATCATCCCCTTTTTTGACTTACGGAATGTTACGGAACCTCACTATTTGTGCAACGATGTTTCCTTTTGATTTCCGGCACGTCACGGAATTTCACAAATTGCCTAATGATGGGTGCCAAGCACCTCAAAATGACCAAACACAAGTTGCATGTCACCAAGCAAAGGTCCCCGGACGAAATTAGGGTATGACAGGGTCTATAATGGAACGAGAGGAAAAGAGGTTTGTGTACCGTATACGTTGTTCCTCTAATGAAAACAATGATCCAGAGGGAATGGAGGAAGGAATTGGCATTTCCTGTGACCCGGAATGCCGTTGACTGTGACTCGAAGTGCCCTTTCGCTTCTTCGATGGTTCCGCCATTTTGAAGTGATTTTTCAAGATTTCAATTGGTTCAAATGAAAGAGAGTGGATAAAGAAGAAGTTTGGGCTTTATGGGGAGTGATTTGGACAAGAATTGAGTGAGATATGGCTGGAAGAAAATTTAGAGGCGAGGGTTTTCAAGAGAGAGAAGAGTTGCAGGTTTCAAAATTTGAAATTTGAATATGTAGGTGCAGGGACACGTTTAATCGATTCCACAAATATGGTAATCGATTACCAGGGAGCAACATTGCCAGAAATAACTGCTTGTAATCGATTAGACTATTATGGTAATCGATTACCATAGGTTATTTTAGCCAGAAAACAAAAACCAAAAGACTTTCTAGGAGAAAAGAAATTTGGAGTGATTATCAAAATAATTTTTAAAGAAAAATATATTAAAAAATACTTTATGAATAATAATTAATCATGTATTTCACATATCATATCATGCAAAAACAATAAAGCATGTAGATAAACAATTATATCACAACAATCAAACATAAGTATGAAGAATATTGATTTTATTCAAATATATGAAAGAATATTTCATGCAAATAAGATGAGATCAATCAAAAAACACATACTCATAATTTTCAAACAATCAAAACAAACAAATGAAAGAATTGTTAGTCATCATAATCAAATTTGTTTGAATAAACATTTCAACTTAAGAGAAATTTTAATAAGAGAATGGTTTTGATACTAACTTTTTCAAGATTAAAGTGTCTAGATCTTCAAAGATGAGGATCATACTTTTTCTCATTGTTTTTCATTCTTGAGAGATGTTCTCATCACTTTCATAATCCTTGGTTAGAAGATTAATCTCCTTTTCTGAACCATCGGATGAATCATTGTCATCCCATGCAATGTAGGCTTTCTTAGTTCTTCTTTCATCAAACCTTTTCTTCTCACTTTTCTCAGGCCACTCTTCATTTGAAGGACAATTGGCCTTGATGTGACCAATTTGGTTGCATTTGTAACACCTAAGGACTTGAGAATCATCTTGTGATTTTCTTCCATTATTGAAGTTCTGAAGCCTGTCAATTCTTCTTTTCTTGATGAATTTTTGAAATTTCTTAACAAAGAAAGAAAAATCTTCTTCATCATCTGAATCTTCTTCTTCGTTTTCTTCTTGCATTGATGATGAGGCTTTAAGGACTATACTTCTCTTCTTTTTGTCATTTTCTCCATTTTGATTAAGGCATTGAAGTTCCATCTCGTGTTCCTGCAATTTACAAAATAAAGTAGCAAGAGACATGGAAGAGAGGTCTTTACTTTCAGAAATAGCAGTTACCTTGGGCTGCCATTCCCTACTTAAACATCTTAAAACTTTATTAATCAAATCTTCATTAGGAAATATTTTTCCTAGAAAGGCAAGGTGGTTTACTATATGTGTAAATCTTTTCTGCAAACTATGAATATTTTCATTAGGGTTCATCCTAAATAATTCATATTCATGGGTAAGGGTATTGATTCTAGACCTTTTTACATCTGTGGTTCCTTCATGGGTTAATTGGAGAGTATCCCACATCTCCTTGGCATTAGTACAATTTGACACTCTAAAGTACTCATCTATTCCTAGGGCTGAAGTGATGATGTTTTTGGCTTTGAGATCATACTGGATTCTTCTCCTATCTTCTTCTGTCCACTTATCTCTAGGTTTTTCGGTTGTAGTGCTTGTGCTTACATCTACTATAGTGAGTATGTGTGGTCCTATTTCTATTGCTTCCCTAATATTTAGATCTATGGCTTCAATGAATATCTGCATACGGGTTTTCCAATAATGGTAACCCTCACCATTGAAAATGGGTGGTCTGTGAATGGAATTATCTTTAGGAAACAAGGGATTTGAAGAGGCCATGAATCTTGAAGTGGTTAGACTTTCTACAAGATACCTGCTCTGATACCACTTGTTGGATCAAGTGGCCTCAGAATAATTAAGAAGGGAGGGTTGAATTAATTATTCCTAAACCTTTACTAATTAAAAATTTACTCTTCTAAGGCATTTACTATGTTGTTAAGAGAATAAGGAGTTGAAGAGAAACTTAACCAAAAGTAAAAGCGAAAATTAAAATGCACAGCGGAAAGTAAAAGAGTAGGGAAGAAGGAGACAAACACATAAGAGTTTTTATACTGGTTTGGCAACAACCCATGCCTACATCCAGTCCCCAAGCGACCCGCGGTCCTTGAGATTTCTTTCAACCTTGTAAAAATCCTTTTACAATCAAAGATCCACAAGGGATGTACCCTCCCTTGTTCTCTTTGAACCTAGTGGATGTACCCTCCACTAGAACTGATCCACAAGAGATGTACCCTCTCTTGTTCTCAGTCAACAACCCAAGTAGATGTACCCTCTACTTGTACCACAAAGGATGTACCCTCCAATGTGTTAAGACAAAGATCTCAGCTGGTTAAACCTTTGATACTTTGTGAATGGGGATACAAAAGAATTCTCAGGCGGTTAGTCCTTTGAAAACTTTTGTATAAGGGAAAGGGAAGAATCAAAAGAATTCTCAGACTGTGTCGTTTTGAATTCTTTGACAAGGGAGAAGGGAGACACAAAAGAATTCAGGTGGTTAGTCCTTCGTTCTTTTGGAAAAGGGAGAAGAGAGACACAAAAAGAATTCAAGCGGTTAGTCCTTGGCGAATTCTTTTTGACAAAGGGAGAAGAGATGAAAAAGAATGAATAGCACAAGTTTTGAAGGTTTAGAAAACCAGAAAACTTTGGAAAGCTTTTGGCACAAAGAAGAAGAAGAAGTTCAAAGAGATTCAAGGCTTGTAAAGGATTGTATAAGATTGATTGGATTCATTTTAAAATGCAAAACAAAGCCTTGATTTTATAGACTCTTCATGTCTGGTCAAGAGGACCATTTAGAAGAGTTATAACTTTTAGAAAAACTTAAAACCAATTTGAAAAGGTCAAAAACCATTTGAAGAGTTACATCTTTTGATTTATTCAGAAACAATCACTGGTAATCGATTACCAAATCAGTGTAATCGATTACACAAAGCTTTTATGTGAAAGCATGTGACTCTTCACATTTGAATTTGAATTTCAATGTTCAAAGGCACTGGTAATCGATTTCTAGAACATTGTAATTGATTACAGCTTTTTTGAAATCAATTGGAACGTTGTAAATTCATTTGAAAACTTTTTCAAATCCGTTTTGCTACTGGTAATCGATTACAACAATCTGGTAATCGATTACCAGAGAGTAAAAACTCTTTGGTAAACATGTTTTGAGAAAAATCCATGTGCTACTCAGTTTTTGAAAAAACCTTTTCATACTTATCTTGATTAAGTCTTCTCTTGATTCTTGAATCTTGAGTCTTGAATCTTGATCTTGATTCTTGGAAGCTTGATCCTTGAATATTGATTCTTGATTCTTGAAATCAACTTTCCTCTTGAAAGGGGAAGTGATATACCGGCAAGCGCACCGGGTCGCCAAGTATTTAAAATTAAAATGGAGTAATCCAAGTATCAAACTCAGGGAACTTGCTTATTAGACAGAGTTTTATTCAGAAATAGGGCATTCTGTGAACAACATTGATAATTGAGAATATAAACAAAAGTAAACTAGTTCTATGTTAAAAAGTAGTAAATGCAAGTAATTAAAAGTTGACAGCAATAGGTAAAAAGCATTGGGTCTTTCTAACAAATAAGTTGATGCATATGAAGATATTTCTCAAATTGATCATGTTCTTGTATTTTATGCTGAAGCCTAAAGTACTAAACCTTGATCCCTCGTAAGTTTAGACTAATTTAACCCAAGCTTCGTCCTCAGATCCCTCTTGTTGGACTAGGATTAACTTAAACAACATTATCATCACAACATAATAAGAAAACTAAAACCCCGCAATCCATCCCTGGTAATGCAGTTATTTAGCCCTGCTTCTATCAAGTTCTAAGGCAACAGTACATTTCCCAATGCTAAAGTCACCTAACAGTACACACAAGTGGGTGATCAGACCAAGAGCATGCAGTAATTAAGCATTGAAAGAGGCATTCAACACACAAAACACAATTAATTAGATATGAAAAGTAATTACATCAACTGTTCATTAGAAATCCCCAACTAGGGTTTTTAGCCAGCCAAACATGGAACCCTAATACAAGTGAGGCAGAAAATACAGATCAATTGTTGCTTACACAGGAAGGGGGATCCCTCCTCCTCTTCTTGGCACCTCACAATCACTCAAACATTCTCCAATCTCTCAAAGTGATGAACCCTAGCCTCCTTGCTTAGCTACTGCCTCTCTGCTGCCTCCAGAGCACTCTTCTCGAATTTTGTGCAAAAGTATGCAGCTCTGGTAAAAGTGTTGTGTCCTAATTCTGACAAATCAAGCTTTAAATAGGCTCTGAAATCGTGATGTCACACTTAGCGCCACCGTCGCACTTAGCACAAGTAAGTGGATTTGGGCTTGGCGCCAGTCGTGCGCTGAGCTTAGCAAGAGACAAATGTCTCACTTAGCAAGCTAATCTCGCGCTTAGTGCGCGGCCTCGATTCTTGTGCTCTTCCAGATTCTCTCATCATGCTAAATGCGTTGTAGCTGCGCTTAGCGGTAGATGCGAGCTGAGCCCACAGGATCCGCTTAGCGCAACTGCTCCTTTTAGCACTTCAAGACTTTAGCCTCTTTTGACCTGAAATTGTACATATTTTATCATTAATTCCAATTAAAGATACTCTAATGACATGTATCTAAACATATCAAGATTTATTTACAAATTCCTACAAAAGAACTATAAATTGGGGAAATTATACATGTTTTGAAAAAGTTTTCTATACAAAAGTTAGTCGTATAAGACGACTAACAAACTTCCCCAAATTTACAGTTTTCGCTTGTCCTCAAGCAAAGAAAGAACAACTCACTTGGCCTCAAGTGACAATACCTACAGTGGTTATTCAAAACTTGTGTTTGGCTTAAGAGAATTCAATCACATGAAATGAATGTCATAAAATGCTTCAATCAACAGCCCTTCACAAAACATGCAGCTTTTCAAAGATAGGAACATTTTTATTAGGACTCACAACTGAAATAAGCTAGTAGGAATGGCAGATATCAAGGAAGGATCATTAACCAAAGCCTGACGGTCACTGTTTCACTCACACACAAGTGTTTAGGCTTATTCCATCATTAACAACTAACACAAGTCCCAACCTTTGCATTTCATCTCATGCCATACAGAAATTAAAACACAAATTGAATCCGAAGGGCTTTCAAGACTTGTAATGAGGCTGGGTTGCCAACAAATCATGGTTTTTCTAGGATTCAAAAGCTTAAATTCTAGAAGAGCATTCATCTATAAATCAACCTTTACTTTTTATTAATTCCCAACCCACTACTTGCTCTTTGGCACTTAGCTTCCATTTCATTGATTTGCAGCACACATTTTTATACACTTTTATTTATACTTACAATTTTTTTAACACACAAAACTATGTGTGTATGATGCTCTGCTTTGACCATTTCATTCCTTTACCCAGTGTCTCCCCCAAATTTGGGACAAATTTTCCTTGAACCAAGTCTTTCTATGAATGATGCTCTCCTACAACCTAAGACAAGGTAGCAGGAGATAAACTATGTAGGCTCAAGGTTCAATCAATCAAACATTCATTCAGCTCAAACTGGGTGCAAGGGATAAATCATTCATGCACATGGTCAGCTTTTTGGCTAAGTGGCTATTTACAATCAAAACATGGCCTTCATCATCCTCAAATTCATGCATTCATTCCATAATTCAGAGATTCATGCAAAAGTCATCACCCAATGTTAGTCGTTTCTCTCACAATGAAGATCACACTCTCACCGGGTTACGATTAACACATTCCTTCACAATCAATCTGACAAATCGACTAGCATTTTCAGTCATAATCCTAATTTCATGTTTTTTCTCTTCTAATGACTGCATGCTCAATGAAGGCATATGATTTACTTATTCCAATCCACTCAAATCATACAATTGCTTCATTCAAACCAATCACAAACACCAAATTTCAAATCAGACATCAAACCACTTAATATAATTAATGCACTGTTCAATCATGCTTTTATACAAGCTACCAAACAAAATATAACTATAAACTGAATTTAAAAACTGAACTGAAATTTAAAGAAACTGAAACATAAACATAAATTGAACTAAAAACAGAATAATATTAAAACTGTTCAAAATGCAAGAAAATAAAGATCCTGTCAATCATCATGTGAATGATCCTCTGCATGCTCGTTAAGGTCCAACACCAGCGCAAATAGTGGGTCCTAAGAAATAGACTGGTCAGGTACTGGTGCTAGTGTAGATGACTCTGGGTCTTCAAGGACTGGAGTTGGTGATGAGTGAGGAACGGGCTCTGGTGATGCTACCTCCTCCTGAGCACTAGCTGGATCAGTCTGATAAAAAAAAGGCTTAGGAGGGATGGGCTCGTCCTCCTCTGGCACAGACTCTTGGGCTACGGAGGCCTCACTCCCTCCCGAAGGAGAAGGCTAGACTCCTGGCCAAGCCACCTGGCTAAGGAACTCCTCCACGCTCATCATAGGCTGCAGACTTGAGCTTTATAAGCTCTGCATGATGATCATCTATCCTCTATGCAGGCTCTGCAACATAGCATATAATGTCTCTAAAGTAAAGGAAGGCGGTCCTGTAGGAGGAGTTGTAATAGGAGTTGGTAAGGGTGCAAATGCAGATGGGGCATAAGAAGCTGGAACTGTAGTGGAAGGTGTAGAAGCAAAGCTTCATGGTGAATCAAAGGTGATTCAAAGGTGTTTTGATGATAACAAAAGATGATGACAAAGGTAATGACAAAAAGCTCAAAGATCAATCAAAGAACAACTCAAGTGAATCAAAGAACGACTCAAGTGAATCAAGAACAATTCAAGAGTTCAAGATAAGAATCAACAAGAATTCAAGACTCAAGAAGAAAATCTAAAGTCAAGAATCAAGATTCAAGGTTCAAGATCTCAAGAATCAAGATCAAGATTCAAGACTCAAGATTCAAGAATGAAGAGAAGACTCAATCAAGAAAAGTATTAAAAAGTTTTCAATACTTTGAATAGCACATGAGTTTTTGACAAAACCTTTTACCAAAGAGTTTTTGAAAAGTATTAAAAAGTTTTTCAATACTTTGATTACCAGTAGCAAAATTGTTTTGAAAAAGTTTTCAAATTGAATTTACAATGTTCCAATTATTTTCAAAAAGTTGAAATTCAAATGTTTTGGTAATTCGATTACAATGTTTTGGTAATCGATTACCAGTGCCTTTGAACGTTGAAATTCAAATTCAAATGTGAAGAGTCACATCATTTCACACAAAAGCTTTGTGTAATCAATTACACTAATTTGGTAATCGATTACCAGTGACTATTTCTGAATAAATCAAAAGATGTAACTCTTCAAAAGGGTTTTGACTTTTTCAAATTGGTTTTAAGTTTTTCTAAAAGTTATAACTCTTCTAAATGGTCTTCTTGACCTGACATGAAGAGTCTATAAAAGCAAGGCTTTGTTTTGCATTTTCAATTCAATTCATTCCTTCACACTTTACTTTTCCAATCAATCCTTTACAAGCCTTGAATCTCTTTGAACTTCTTCTTCTTTCTATTGTGCCAAAAGATTTCCAAGAGTTTTCTGGTTTTCTAAACCTTGAAAACTTGTGTTATTCATTCTTTTCATCTCTTCTCCCTTTGCCAAAAAGAATTCGCCAAGGACTAACCGCCTGAATTCTTTTTGTGTCTTTCTTCTCCCTTTTCCAAAAGAACAAAGGACTAACCGGCTGAATTCTTTTGTGTCTCCCTTCTCCCTTGTCAAAGAATTCAAAACGACACAGTCTGAGAATTCTTTTGATTCTTCCCTTTCCCTTATAGAAAAGTGTTCAAAGGACTAACCGCCTGAGAATTCTTTTGTATCCCCATTCACAAAATATCAAAGGTTTAACCTCCTGAGATCTTTGTCTTAACACATTGGAGGGTACATCCTTTGTAGTACAAGTAGAGGGTACATCTACTTGGGTTTCACTGAGAACAAGAGAGGGTACATCTCTTGTGGATCAGTTCTAGTGGAGGGTAGTACATCCCTTATGGATCTTTGCTTGTAAAAGGATTTTTACAAGGTTGAAAAGAAATCTCAAGGACCGCAGGTCACTTGGGGATTGGATGTTGGCACGGGTTGTTAGCGAACTAGTATAAAAACTCTTGTGTGTTTGTCTCCTTCTACCCTACTATCATCATCCTAGATATCACCAGACTTGCTCGTCCAGGGATGATAAAAGGACTTTGATAGTGTTGGAATAATGAAAGCAAGTGTGCGGATAACCAAAGCGTATCTCTGCATGCTACCCTTCTCACAGGTCAGGGTGGTAGAATTGCGTGTGGGCACGGATAACCCTTAGGTGTCTCCGCATGCTACATGACTTCTCACAGGTCGGGGTAGCAAAAATGTGTTTGTACAGATAATCACTTGGGTATTTTCGCTTGCCACCTGACTCATGGGTCAGGATCAACAATTATTGTCTTTGTACGAACAACCACTAGCTATATTCGCCTGCTGCCTGACTCAAGGGTCAGGATCAGCAGATGTTGTGCTTGTACGGATTACTGCTAGGTATATTTGTCTGCCGCCTAACTCAAGGGTCAGGATCAACAGATGTTGTGTTGGGTGCAGATAACCCTTAGGTATATCTGCCTGCCACCTGACTCATGGGTCGGGGTGACAGAACTGTGAGGTGGTCGACAAAAGTGAGGCTTTTGCTCCTACGTATCCTCAATTGCGATGTGGAACTCAGACCTATGTAGTTCTTCATTTTTTTTGTGTGAGACTAAAAATAGTCTCAGTCTTCTTTCATTAAATTGCGAACATGCTTTAGCAAAGAAACAAACCTCCAACCGATCAAGGCAACATATATTTTTTTGAAGAAAAACAATGCGCCTATTGGAGAAGGAAAGTATGCTGATAAAATTTTCTCATAACCACAAATGAGATTTTGGATGTTAGTGTTTCATTTCTAAATGACCATTTTAGAGGAAACATTGGGTCCAACAAAAATAGAAGAAAATCACTCGGAGTGTATCAATCTCACACACGAAAGTGTTTTATCCTAATTCCGAACCATAGATATGTCATGACTTGATTTTGCAAATCATTTCCTATCAAATCAAAGATTACATGCGTGATCATGGATCAATAGGACTTTTTCTTGGGAATAGTGATTTTGGAGGGGAATTTGGCTCTGAGTGTTTTGGTCTTTTTCCTTTTCTATTTTTTTGTTTAGTGTGGGGGTGAAAAAAGTCACCGACGCACAAGATTTTTGTTGGTAGTCAAAGGGAGAGGACCACTTCAAGTCGTGGTTTCTTTTCATTTTTTTGCTTGTGACAATTCTGTACTGATCAAATATTGTCTGGTCCGAAGACCTTTCTGTATATTCCTTTTATTCTCTTTCGACCTTTGATCAGGAATCTTTCTTTTTCTTTTGCTTTCTTCCCACGTTTGATCGGGAACTCTTTTTTTCTTTTGTTTTCTTTCGATCTTTTGACCAGAAACTTTCTTTTTTCTTTTTCTTTCAATGTTTGACAGGGAATCTTTCTTATTCTGTTTTCTAAAGCATGTTGGCAGCTTAACAATGAATGAGTCCTATTTCTTGGGGAGATCCCATTGTTACTTCTATCGAGGGCAAGGATGGAAATTCTAATCCTGGGTTGAGGTTTATGGTGGTTTGAGGTTTGGGCTCAAAAGGCTTTGTAGAAAGGCTGACCATGATGTAAAGGGGATGTCCCACATTATTTCCACGACACGCATGCAACAATGATGATTTACAAATTTTATGAAAAACTGGTCTTGGATGCACCCATGTGGACACTCAAGCATCAAGTTTTGTGGTCATGTGACACTAGGGCTCATGATTCATTTTTCCTATTTAAGTCAACCCAGTGTTTCCAAACATGCTCTTTTATCAATTCATGCCTTTATCTGAGTCCACTTTGGGTGTTCGGGAAAATTTTCACAGCATTCACCCTTCAGGTGTATACACATCTTTTCAACAAAACCTTTTTGTGTTTTGATCGGTGAATCTTTTTCAAAGAAAGAGCTGGAGTTTATTTCTTTTTGAAAGCGTCTTGGCTTTTTAGTCAAAAAATATACTTTTTGTTCTTGTTTGTTTTTGTTGTTTTTTTGTTTCGGCCATTTTTCAAAAGATTAAAAATAGCTCGTAACCTGGGCACGGTTGATACCCGAGATTACATTTTTATTGAAAAAAGGTGTGTGAACGAAAGTACACTAGACTTACACACATTTTTGCGTTTTGGAAAAATCATCGTAAAGTAAGTATGACCATGTGCCAAAAGCAGTAAATTACTCACAATGCGACAGATAACTGCATGTTCAGTTCAATCACAATGGACATAATAATTGGAAGCCGATAATGTCAGATCACAAGGGAAATAACAGAATAACAAAATAACTGAAAGTAGTAATGATGGATAAATCACAAGTTTGGCGATCCCGATTGTATGGCTCTGCCTCCTCCAAGGAAGTGCGAAAATTCATCATCCCTCAGTTGCCCATGTCTCTGTCTGAGGAATGACCATCCCTTGATGGCCTCGAAACGCTAATGACGTTCCGCGCTTTGGAATCGGTGTTTGTCAAAGCCTGTGTCGGCTTGTGGGGCCGCACTGGAACCCTCTTTAATGGAGCCCTTCTTGGACCGCTTCGCAGGGAGCTTCTTCGTAGCCAATTCTAGGTTTCCTCCTAGTAGTGCTTCTTTAACGTCTTGAGTCAGACGCATAATAACGACTTGTCAATCACGAGCCTAGTACCTGCTCGTACCTGCCCCGGTGGTTGGCCGCCTGCTGGTCGGCCATGTGTCGTAGGCAACGCTTCAGCCTTTGTAGATGAGCTGAGGTGGACTCTAGAGGTGGTGGCGGTGCGCTTATCGCCCACTGCTGGCTGTCCCCAGGCTGTTGTGGTGCCTTGCCCTACACCTGCCTGGGGGCGCAGTACTTCTTGATGAAGGCCCTGTTAATAGGGGGCCTGATGACCTTGCTGGAGGAGACGTGCATTTCGTAGAACTAATAGAGGCCCGTAATCAGAGCTGGAAACCCCAAGGCCCTATTGGACTTCTCCGAGTCCACTGGGTGTCTTGGGGGCACGATCCCTGTAAACAGTAGATGACATCAGAAATCAGTTAAGCCACATGCATACTTACCTATGTCATGATGGCATGAGCCAGCTGACACTTCGGCAGGGGAAGATCGGCGTGGAAATTATTTTCTGAAAATCCTCTCTAGTAATCGATTACATGACTTGTGTAATCGATTACAGGCTTTAAAAATTTGAATTAAAACGTTCAATAAACTGCTGGTAATCAATTACCATCCATGTGTAATCAATTACACATTATAAAATTTGAATTCAAATTTCTAGTGACTGTTGTAAACATTTTCAGCTGTTGGTAATTGATTACTAGAGAGTAAATCTCAATTTAAAATGATTTAGATAAAATTCTTCGGCCAAACCTTTTGCTTTTTCAATTTGGAAACTTCTTCCTAAGATTCTAGAGATCAACTTGATCATATATCTTGATTTTCTTGGATTCTTGGATTTTTGTCTTGAATAACCTTGAGAAGCACTTGATCCTTTGGCATCATCAAAACATCAAAATATTCTTGGCCTCACTTTTGTCGGCCGCCCCACAATTTCTGTCATACTGACACTGGAGTCACGTGACATACGGAGATACCCGAGTGGTTATTTGTTTAAACTTTCTTTTGCTATCTCTAAGACTCAAAGCATGATAGCACGCAGAGACTAACGTCGTCTTCTGCACCCTTTGTCAATCGCGGCCAACAATCCCGTTGACACGCGAAGATTTACGTCATCTTCCGCACAGACAATTTCTGTCATACTGACACTAGATTCACGTGACATGCGGAGATACCCGAGTGGTTATCTGTTTAAACTTTCTTTTGCTATCTCTAAGACTCAAAGCATGATAGCACGTAAAGACTAACATCGTCTTCTGCACCCTTTGTCAATCGCGGCCAACAAGCCCATTGACACGCGGAGATTTACGTCATCTTCCGCGCATACAATTTCTGTCATACTGACACTGAAGTCACGTGACATGTGGAGATACCCGAGTGGTTATCCGTTTAAACTTTTTTTTGCTATCTCTAAGACTCAAAGCATGATAGCACGTAGAGACTAATGTCGTCTTCTGCACCTTTTGTCATCTAGAGGCGGCAAGCCCGATGACATATGAAACCAGTTGATCCCGCATTTTTACCTTTATCATTCAAGAGCAGCAAGTTGGGTGGTAAACGCGCATAGACGAATTCTGCAGCTTTGTCATCCAGGGACAGCGAGTCAGTTGTATGCGGAGATATCTTGTGGTCACCCGCGACTTTCGTCAACCGAGATGAACGAAATTAGTGTCTTATCTTTACTTCCCTTTTATCTCCAATAAAAGACAAGTAAAGAGGGGCAACTGTCATACCTTAATTTCATCCGGGGACCATTGTTTGGAGGCATGCAACTTTCGTTTGACCACTTTGAGGTACTTGGCACCCATCGTAAGGAAATTCGAGAAATTCCGTAACATGCCGGAAATCAAAAGGAAGTATTATTACGTAATCCGTGAGTTTCCGTAACATTTTGCAAGCTAAAAAAGGAGTAATTACATGGACCGTAAGGTTCCGTAACCTTATGGAAAGAAAACAAGTGTCGTTACGAAATTCGTAAAGTTTCGTAATGTTACGAAAAAAGAATCACCAAAAAAGGGCAAGGGGGTGTACTTAGTAAAAATGGGGGTTCAAATAGCAACCAAGCCCACTTGGGCCTTCCAGGATGTTCCTCCAGAAGGCGTTTGCTTTTGGAGGAAGCAACCTAGCTCGCCTGGGCGAGCTGGGTGGCAAGCTCCTCCCCTATTTTCCTATAAATAGGGGGAGGAGTGAAGGAGAAAAATGTTCAACCCTCCTGGTATTTGAGATTCACTTAAAATTAGTGAAAAAAATTGTTTCCGTGAAGAAAATCCAAGCCGAGGCGCTTCCGTAACATTTCTGTCGGTGATTTCGCGAAGATTTTCAACCGTTCTTCAACGTTCTTCGTTCGTTCTTCGGACTTCAACACGCTGTAACCACGTTGGAAATCAAAAAGAGGTAAAATAATAATATAATAATCAAAAAATATCTTTTAGTAAAATAAACCAAAAAATCAATCAGACATTTCTCCTTGGGATTTCTCTTTCTTAATTGAATTGACTAATAACTAAAGTGAAACTAAGGCTAAAATCAACTCGCAAAGTCAAGCTCGTCCGCAAAAATCACTAAAAAGGATTTTAAGGTTCGATACCTCAGTTTTTCTCACCAGGTAAAAATGGATCATTTTAAGGTCCAACGCCTTAAAAGGACCACCTTCCAAGTAAAAAGAATCGCTTGATTCGCCCTTTAAAAAGAACTACGTAGGTCTAATTTTCTCGTCGCAATTGAGGAATACGTAGGAGCAAGGGGAAACGCCCTTGTCGACCACAAAAAGATAAAAACATAAAAAGGCATAAAAAGACATAAGACCGTAAAAAGGGAAAAGAATATAAATTGAAGTCATATTTGCACATTTGATTAAAGGCTGTCGTTCCTTGTGACGGATGTGTGGGGTGCTAATACCTTCCCCGTGCGTAAATTCAACTCACGAACCTTTCACTTAAAGATCGTTGACCACACCTTTTTCCATTTTTTTCGACGCTTTCCTCAAAATAAACGTTGGTGGCGACTCCGCGCGTATTCCTTTCTTGGGACATGCACCCACGAGTCACGCGTCGCCCTCCCGCCGAGGGGTAGGTTGCGACACATATCTTTTGGAAACAAGAAACTGACGCTAAGAGTTTATTTTCCAAAATAACCGAGATAAGAATGGGTGGATTCGTTGAACCAATGAAAGAACATAATTTGGAAATGTTGGATCTACTTGCGTAAATCCCAAGCCCTAGTATCACAATGCCATAAAATGGATGCTTGAGTACCCACCTAGCTGTATGCATGACTAATTTTGCGCGTTGTTTCCAAATCATCATTGTTATGCGCGCCTCGTGGAAATAATATGGGAGTTCAACCCGGAACCGACACCTTGACACACGAATTTGTTTTGCCCCAAATATCAAAATCGGGCACATGCGGTGAAAAGACCATATTGAGACACAACCTTAAGCTACCTTGAACCTTGGCCCATGAAGAGAATCCTCATCCTTCCCCCTGAAGAAGAGGACAACAGAATCTCATCAAGGGAGAGCAAATAACGAAGGCTAAAACTAGAATTCCCAATCAAAGATCAGAAAGGAGGAGGGAAAGAAATGAAAAGGAAGAAATGAAAAAAAAGAAAGGAAAAGGAAAAGAAGGATTCCCGATCGAAGATCGGAAGAAAGTAAAAAGGAAAAGATCGAAGGAAAACAGAATAATTCCCGATCAATAAAGGAAACCAGGAAAGAGAACAGAAGATCTTCGGACCAGATAAATTTTTGGCGAGATAAAAGACCGCCAACAAAGGGAAAACCCATTTTTTTAAGTGGTTCTTCCTTTGGGATTGCCATTCAAGGTCACCCCCGACGGGCAATGTCCCGCCCCACAAAAACAAAGAGAAAAAGACCGAAACACCCAGGTTCCTCTACCAAAAACACCACCCTTGAAAATCCTATTGATCCGTGATCGCCCGCGTAATCTTTTGGTTCGATAGGAAATCATGTGCATAATAAAATCATGGTGCAGCTATGGTTTGGAATTAGGGTAAAACACTTACCTATGTGAGTATTTTTATACACCATGAGTGATTGTATTCCCAGTTTCAGTTTGACCCGACGTTTCCCTTAAATGTTCATTTAAAAGCTAAACATTGACATCCTACCCTTCATTTTCGGTTACGAGGAAAACTATTTTTGGCATAAGCATATTTTTTCTCTAAGATATGGTGCTCTCGTGAATGATTTATTTTTCCTTGCTAAAGTATGTTCGCCTTTTAGGTGAAAGAACCTGGTGGACCATTCGGTCCTACCAAAAAATCTTATCCGGAGCCCCATGAATTGATTGTCATTCATGCATCCTCCACCATCAAGTCCGGAGCCCGACGAATTGATTGTCTACCGCTGTTCGTGCGTCCTCCACCATCAAGTCCAGAGCCCCATGAATTGATTGTCATTCATGCATCCTCCACCATCAAGTCCGAAGCCCCATGAATTGATTGCCTAGCGTTGTTCCTGCATCCTCCACCAACAAATCTTATCCGGAGCCCCATGAATTGATTGTCATTCATGCATCCTCCACCATCGAGTCTGGAGCCCCACGAATTGATTGCCTAGCGCTGTTCGTGCATCCTCCTCCAACAAATCTTATCCGGAGCCCCATGAATTGATTGTCATTCATGCATCCTCCACCATCGAGTTCAGAGCGCCACGAATTGATTGCCTAGCATTGTTCGTGCATCCTCCACCAACAAATCTTGTCCGGAGCCCCGTGAATTGATTGTCATTCATGCATCCTTCACCATCGAGTCTGGAGCCCGACGAATTGATTGCCTAGCGCTGTTCGTGCGTCCTCCACCATCAAGTCCAGAGCCCCATGAATTGATTGTCATTCATGCATCCTCCACCATCGAGTCCAGAGCCCCACGAATTGATTGCCTAGCACTGTTCGTGCATCCTCCGTTATCAAGCATGGAGCCTCCGGTGATGGAAAATATGGTTTTTTTTTGTTATTTTCCCGATCGGTTCCTTCACCAAACATGTGTATACGTATATATTATGTTATTTGTGTTTTTGTTTGTGTTGTGAAAAGAAAGAAGAAGGAGGGACGGAAGTCGTCATAGACTAATCACGGAGAGGGCTAAGACGGACGAAATCAGTGTTTTATCTTTGCTTTCCTCTTATCTCCGATAAAAGGTAAGTAAAGAGGGGCAATTTTCATACCCTAATTTCATCTGGGGACCATTGTTTGATGTCATGCAACCTTTGTTTGACCGCTTCGAGGTACTTGGCACCCTTTGTTGAACAATACGTGAAGTTCCGTGACATGCCAGAGATCAAAAGGAAGCATTGTTACACCATCCGTGAGATTACGTAACATGCCGAAAATCAAAAGGAAGCATTGTTACGCAATCCGTGAGGTTCCATAACATTTCAAAAGCCAAAAAAGGAGTAATTACGTGACCCGTATAGTTCCGTAACCTTACGGAAAGAAAACAAGTATCGTTACAAAATTCGTGAAGTTTCGTAACATTACGGAAAAAGAATCACCAAAAAAAAAAAAGCAAGGGGTGTATTTAGTAAAAAGGGGGTGCAAATAGTAACCAGGCCCACTTGGGCCTTCCAGGATGTTTCTCCAGAAGGCGGTTGCTTCTGGAGGAAGCAACCTGGCTCGCCTGGGCGAGCTGGGTGGCAAGCTCCTCCCCTATTTTTCTATTAATAGGGGGAGGAGTGAACGAGAAAAACGTTCAGCCCTCCTTGTATTTTGGGATCACTTGAAATCAGTGAAAAAAAATCATTTTCGTGAAGAAAATCCAAGCCAAGGCGCTTCTGTAACTCGTCCGTGACGTTTCCGTAAGCAAATCCGTGGAGATTTTCCGTCGTCTTTCGTTCGTTCTTCGCGTTATTCGGTCTTCATCCGAACTTTTCAATTCATTCTATGTACCATTGGTGGTCCCCATTTGTTTGGCGTACTTTTATTCCCATTCTCATTTACCTTTTGTACTCCCTTTTGACGTGCTTTAGTCATTTACTTAAGTCATTTTCTTGCCTAATCAAAAAATAAAATAAATTTCCACCGATCATTTGAATTGTAATATCCGTTAATTTCTGTTAAAATGAAATCCGACCGCTCGGTCATGCCGTAACAACGTTGGAAACCAAAAAGAGGTGAAATAATAATATAATAATAAAAAAATATCTTTTAGTAAAATAAAGCAAAAAAAATCAATCGGACGTTTCTCTTTGGGATTTCTATTTCTCAATTGAATTGACTAATAACTAAAGTGAAACTAAGGCTAAAATCTACTCGCAAAGTCAAGCTCGTCCGCAAAAAAATCGTTAAAAAGGATTTTAAGGTTCGATACCTCAGTTTTTCTCACCAAGTAAAAATGGGTCATTTTAAGGTCCAACGCCTTAAAAGGACCTCCTTCCAAGTAAAAAGAATCGCTTGATTTGCCCCTTTAGAAAGAACTACGTAGGTCTGATTTCCTCTTCGATGGAAGGTACGTAGGAGCAAGAGCCCCGCTTTTGTCGACCTCAAAAATTAAAAAGAAATAAAAGTTTAAATACATAATTTCACACAATTCTAATTTAAGGCTGTTATCCTTTGGGATAAGCGTGAGAGGTGCTAATACTTTCCTCAAAAGTAAATACAACTCCTAAATCTGGAATATTCTTCATGACCGGTTTCCTTCGATTTTTCTGATGTTTTCCACAAATAAACGTTGGTGGCGACTCCGCACATTTTCCTCCTTTGGGAGACGCACCCGTGAGCCGAGCCTCGCTCGCCCGTAAAAGGGTAGGTTGCGACAAATCTGATCAATTATCTCAGCACGAAAAACAGAATGATCCTTAGATGGATGTTTCATGGCATCAAGAATGTTAAAATGAACAACAATATCACCAAATTCCATAGACAATGTGCCAGCATAAACATCTATCTTGGTTCGTGTTGTTTTCATAAATGGCCTGCCTAAAATAATTGGAACTGAACCATGGAAAAATCCCTCTTCCATATTAAGAACATAAAAATCAACAGGAAAAATAAGTCCACCAATCCGAAGCAGCACATACTCTATAAAACTTGCGGGGTAAGCAACACTTCTATTTACCAAATGAATCACCACTCTGTAGATTGCAAAGGTCCAAGAGATAAAGAATTGAAAATGGAAAAAGGCATGATACTAACCAATGCTCCTAGATCTAGCATGGCATTCTCAAATTTATTGTTCCCAATAATGCAAGGTATACAGAAAGTACCTGGGTCCTTACATTTCTCAGGAATATGAGGAAAAGATTTACCTATCAATGTTGACACATTTCTGCCCATGCTAATCCTTTCATTGCCTTTGAGCTTCCTTTTGTGGGTGCACCGCTCCTTTAGAAACTTGGCATATCTTGGAATCTGCTTGATGGCATCTAGTAGAGGTATGTTCACCTCTACTTTTCTGAAGGTCTCCAAGATCTCATTTTCCGCTTCTTCCATCTTTTTGTTTGGAATTGCTCTAGGTGGGAATGGAAGAGGGATAGGAGGCTACTGTAAGTCAGAATTACTAGAAGAAGGTCCACCTGCATGAAAATTTGTGTTAGGAAGCTTTCTCTTTTGTGCAACTATCTCATCCTCTTTTTCAGGTGTAGAATGAAGCTTGACAGGTTCAGGAACAGGTGCTGCTACTGGTGGAGGCACTTGAATTTGGTTGCCAGACCTCAAGGTGATGGCACTCACATTTTTCGGATTCTACCCAGTTTGTGAAGGAAATTTGTCAGAATTTTGGGACTGAGCTTGGTCCAACTAAGTAGCCATATGCCCCATCTGATTTGTCAGACTCTGAATGGAGGCTCTTGTCTCTTGCTAAAATTGCATATTCTGGATGGTCATTTGCCTCACTAACTCTTCTAAGGAAGGTTGAGAAGGAGCCTTAGTTGCTTGGTATCTTTGTTGTGACTGATGTTGCTGTATTAGAGGAGGAACATATGACTTGCTTGGACCAGTAGCATTCTGAAAAGGAGGGACAGGTTGTTGTTGTTGTGGAGGACTTGTCCATCTAAGATTTGGATGATTCCTCCAACCTGGATTGTATCTATTGCTTAAAAGGTCATAATTATTCTATTGTTGTTGGTTTTGCTGCTGAGGAGGTCTATTATAAATGTTTGCAACATAAGCTTCAGGTTGCTCATTAACTCCAGATTGCTGCAAAGAAGGACAGAGATCTGTATGGTGATCTATAGAAGAACATAGACCACATCCTCTTGCAACAGTTGTAGATTTCTGATTCATGGCAAGCTGAGTTACTAGGTTGACCAAGGCATCAAGTTTTCCTTCAAGCTTTTTATTTTCAGTAGATTAAGATGAATCTATGGCCACCTCATGGACTAATCTAAGAATAATAGCATCATTTCTTGCACTGAATTGTTGAGAGTTGGAAGCCATCTTCTCAATCAAATTCCTAGCCTCAGCAGGGGTCATATCACCAAGAGCTCCACCACTGGCAGCATCAATCATACTCCTCTCCATGTTGCTAAGTCCCTCATAGAAATATTGAAGAAGGAGTTGCTCAGAAATCTGGTGGTGAGGACAGCTTGCACACAATTTCTTGAATTTTTTCCCGTACTCATACAAGCTTTCTCCACTAAGTTGCCTGATGCCTGAAATGTCTTTTCTGATGGTAGTGGTCCTAGATGTAGGGAAGAATTTCTCCAAGAACACCCTCTTAAGGTCATCCCAGCTGAAAATGGACCTGGGAGCAAGGTAGTACAGCCAATCTTTTGCCACTCCCTCCAGAGAATGAGGAAAAGCCTTTAGAAAGATATGATCTTCCTGGACATCAGGGGGCTTCATGGTGGAACAAACAATATGGAACTCCTTAACATGCTTATGAGGATCTTCACCTACAAGACCATGAAACTTGGGCAGCAAATGTATTAGTCCAGTCTTGAGAACATATGGAACACCCTCACCAGGATATTGAATGCACAAGCTTTCATAAGTGAAATCAGGTGCAGCCATCTCCCTAAGAGTCTTCTCACGAGGTGGAGGTTGAGTCATGTTCTCAGTATGAAAATTAATAGCTGAATGCTCAAAATCAGAATATTTAGAATCACCAGCAACAAAATGCTCAAAATGATCAAGATGCTCAAAATGCACAGAATGACCAGGATGCACACTATGCCTAGCTAATCTATGAAAGGTTCTATCTATTTTAGGATCAAAGGGTTGTAAATCACCTGGATTGCCCCTATTCATGCACTATATGCAGCAAATAATGTGTTTCTCAACAAGCACCTAACAAGGGTGTAAAACTATAGCTATACTCAAACGATATCCAAATGAGCTGAACTTTTTTTAGCAACACCCTAAAATCATGAAAAGATAGCACACAAATTTTCAGACAAAAATTCAAAGTCTAACTATGAAAAATTCCTAAGGAAATTTTAGAAAAATAAGACAATAATACAAAAAAAAACTTAGTAAACGGCTGATTTTTCAAGTTTAAAATGGCTATGAACCACATGCCATTTGCCATGGCATGGGAAATTTTATTCTACCCCAAATGCATATATAATAATAGTCATTCTGATAACCAGAGCAAAAGTTATGGCCGTTTTAAGTTTTGCTAAACACAAGTCCCCAAAATTTTTGCCTCTCTCAAATTCAGCCACACCAAGTGCTTCTGGTATTTTTCACACAAAATATGGACCAAAAGAAATTACCACACAAAAAATCAGCCAAAAATAACAACTCTAACTATCAAAACAAAAATCGCCAATTAAATTGCAAAATCAGTCGCTAGTTTAGTCGCTAAACACTATTCACAGCATTACACAAAATCAGTCGCAATTTTGTGAGCAACTAAAATAGGGAAGTGCTAAAGAGGGGACATGACTGAAATGCGAAATAGAACACTACACAAAACAAAACAACACACACTCACACACTAAACAACAGAGCTAGACTCAAAACAACTAAACACTATTATGAACCTTTGGACCACTGCTCCCCAGCAACGGCGCCAAATTTGATTGAGGTCGTACCCGAATCAAATAAACATTAAAAATGCAATATCTTGGAAGTGATCCTAGGTCGTCTCCCAACGAGCAATGCTCAACCAAACGTTCATAATAGATAGTAATAAAACAGTAACGAATTGGGCGGGGGTTGTTTGTTTTTGTAATTTAAACAGCGAGCAAATTTTAATTAGAAAGTAACAAAATTAAAACATGTTGTTTCCCCTTGATTCACAAGCATGTCTCTTATCCTAGGTTACGATAATTTATTCTTTATTAGTTCAACCACTTAATCCAACCCTAAATTAAATTACTAAGCGAAATTTAACATAAGGCTGTCATTATGTGATTAAGCAACACATACACCAATTAATCATGAAAGAAACTAATCATTAAGCATGAATGTAAATTAATCACAGAGACAATTAATCAAGCACTAAGCATGCATGGATTAATAGCAACAAATACAAAGTAATTGGTGAAGAGGAAAAACATATCAGAATTCAATAGTAATAATAAAACCTCAAAGAGAGTTGTGCTTGATCCTCAAGAGAAAACAACGCTGGAGACTTAGCCTTCCATTAATCAGTAGAAAATGAAATTGCAGATTGAAGCAGAAAACGAATTTTATTGCTACGTGAATAGTATGCATGAACAGTAAAAACAGGAATTGCAAAACCTAAAATTATCCTCCTCTCCAAAATGAAAAGACTCTAAAACTAAAACCTTGGTGCTGTTATATAGGTTCTCAGCCCCAAAGTTTACAAATCTGTTTTAAGTCCAAGCCCATAAATAAAATAAAATCTGGACAAGATAAGATAAGATTTGATAAAATAAAATCTAGATGAAATAAAATCTAGATAAGATAAGATAAGATTGGATGAAATAATATCTAGATGAGATAAAATCTAGATAAGATTTGATAAAATAAAATTGGCTGCCCTCTTCAAGTCCAAGCCCAATTCCGGATTCAAGCCCAATTGCTTATAATTCTCCTGAAACTAAATAAAAAACACAAAATTAGTCTAGTAGGCCTTGTCATACCCTAATTTCGTCCGGGTACCATTGTTTGATGGCATGCAACCTTTGTTTGACCGCTTCGAGGTACTTGGCACCCTTTGTTGCACAATACGTGAAGTTTCGTGACATGTCGAGGATCAAAAGGAAGCATTGTTACACAATCCGTGAGTTTCCGTAACATTCCGAAAGCAAAAAAAGGAGTAATTACGTGACCCGTAAGGTTCCGTAACCTTACGGAAAGAAAACAAGTATCGTTACGAAATTCGTAAAATTTCGTAACGTTATAGAAAAAGAATCACCAAAAAAAGCAAAGGGGTGTACTTAGTAAAAAAGGGGGTGCAAATAGCAACCAGACCCATTTGGGCCTTCCAGGATGTTTGGTCGAGGTCGTACCCGAATCAAATAAACATGAAAATGCAGTAACTAGGAAGTGATCCTAGGTCGTTTCCCAACGAGTAATGATAAACCAAATGTTCATAATACACTAGTAGTAACAGTAACGATTTTCGGGGTTTGTTTGTTTTGTGATTTAAAGGACAAAACAAGTAAACTGGAATACGAAAGTACTAATATTAAAAATGGGTTGTTTCCTCTGATTCAGAAGTCATTCTCTTATCCCGGGTTATGGAGAATTCCTCCCTAACAGTTAACCACTTAATCCAACCCTATTTCAATTTACTAAGCGAAAATCAGCTTAGGGTTGTCAATACGTGATTAGGCAACACATACACCAGTTAGCCCTTCGTCCATTAAGCATGAACGCAAGTTAGGCTCAGAGGCAATTAATCGAACACGAAGCGTGCACTGATTAATGTTCACGAATTTGGCTTAATGGTGAAGGGGAAACTGCCAGGAAGCCACATTATAAACGAAACCTCAAAGAGAGTTGGGCTTCATCCTCAAAAGGAAACAACACCAGAAAATCTAGTCTTCCATAGATTCAAACAGAAAACGCAAATGAAACTAAAACCAAAAACGTAAATAAAGCATAAACGTAAATGAAGCAGAAACGTAAATGAAAGTAGAAGAAGAAACAAGAACAAAATTGTTATTAGAAGCAGAAAATGGAAAATTGCATTAAGAACGAAACAGTAGCATTCAAGCAGAAAAACGTAAAACCCTAAACAAAGCTCTGAATAATGAATAACATAACAGAATAGCCTTGCACGAATCCCAAGGCTGCTATTTAAAAAGAGTCACTCAAAGTCACTGGGCCCTATTACAATACTCTGGCCCAAAACGAAATAAACACTGAATCACATAAAATAAAATTGCGAAATTTCCTAATTAGAAATTAACTAAGGTAAGTGCTGCTTTATTTGCCCTCTTCAAGTCCACAACCAAAATCCGGATTAAGCCCAATGTTTCATTAATTCCTGAAATTAGATTAAAAACATCAGATTAGCTAAATGAGCCCAAATAATAAAACTGCCTAATTAATTGACAATTAAGACCAATCAGTAATTAAAATGTTGCAAAAAGGGTTTAGAAAATAGAAGAAAATGATGGCACATCAATGTTCCTCCAAAAGGCGGTTGCTTCTAGAGGAAGCAACCTGGCTCGTCCGGGCGAGCTGAGCTCGCCTGGGCGAGCTGGGTGGCAAGCTCCTCCCCTATTTTCCTATAAATAGGGGGAGAAGTGGAGGAGAAAGGGGTTCAACCCTTCTGGTACTTCGTTATCACTTAAAATTAGTGAGGAAAATTGTTTCCGTGAAGAAAATCCAAGTTGAAGCGCTTCCGTAGCGTTTCCGTAACATTTCCGTGGGTGACTTCTCGAAGATTTTCAACCGTTCTTCGTCGTTTTTCGTTCGTTCTTCGTCGTTCTTCGGTCTTCAACCGGTAAGTTCCCGAAATCGAACTTTTCAATTCATTCTATGTACCCTTGGTGGTCCCCATTTGTTTCGCGTACTTTTATTCTCGTTTCATTTACTTTTCGTACCCCCTTTTGACGTGCTTTAGTCATTTACTTAAGTCATTTCCTCGCCTAATCAAAAAATAAAATAAATTTCCACCGATCATTTGAATTGTAATATCCGTTAATTTCTGTTAAAATGAAATCCGACCGCTCAGTCATGCCGTAACAACGTTGGAAACCAAAAAGAGGTAAAATAATAATATAATAATAAAAAAATATCTTTTAGTAAAATAAAGCAAAAAAAATCAATCGGACATTTCTCTTTGGTATTTCTATTTCTCAATTGAATTGACTAATAACTAAAGTGAAACTAAGGCTAAAATCTACTCGCAAAGTCAAGCTCGTCCGCAAAAAAATCGTTAAAAAGGATTTGAAGGTTCGATACCTCAGTTTTTCTCACCAAGTAAAAATGGGTCATTTTAAGGTCCAACGCCTTAAAAGGACCTCCTTCCAAGTAAAAAGAATCGCTTGATTTGCCCCTTTAGAAAGAACTACGTAGGTCTGATTTCCTCTTTGATGGAAGGTACGTAGGAGCAAGAGCCCTGCTTTTGTCGACCTCAAAAATAAAAAGAAATAAAAGTTTAGGTACACAATTTCACACAATTCGAAAATTAAGGTTGTTGTCCTTTGGGACAAATGTGAGAGGTACTAATACCTTCCTCAAACGTAAATACAACTCCCGAATCTGGAATATTCTTCATGACCGGTTTCCTTCGGTTTTTCTGACGTTTTCCTCAAATAAATGTTGGTGGCGACTCCGCACATTTTCCTCCTTTGGAAGACGCACCCGTGAGCCTCGCCTCGCTCGCCCGCGAAAGGGTAGCTTGCGACAGTTGGCGACTCCACTAGGGATTGTTTTTGTGAGTTAGGCCTATTTTAGGAAAGTGTGGAATTGTGAAACTTTGTGTGTGCATTTTTTCTTGAACTGTGTAAAAATAATAAATGCTGTCTTTCCCACATTTTTACACCGCATTCTAAGCACCCACGGGTTTGAGTAAAAAGGGGCCCTATACCCGGGTCCATGGAAATCTAAGGAGCGGAGGTGAATCTATGGTCATGCTAGGTCTCCGGCTTGCTTGATAATAGTGAAACCTCGTCTAGAGCTTTCTCTCTTTATAATGTGTTGTCGCTGGTATTCCATACCGCTGCAATATTATTATCTTGAGTGATGATACCTCTAGAAAACAACCATGTGAGATATGGATCGTTGGGAGTAGTTATTAGAGACCCCTACATATTATCCTATAGGTCCCTAAAATAGGGGCACAAAGCAAACACGTTGCGTGCCACTTTTAAACACATGCATATAACCTAAATGTCATGTATGCCTTTGTTGTATGATTATTTGTGGATATTTCCATACTGTGTACATCCCCGTGTTATGCTTTTGCGCGTCTACATCATGTCGTCACGCACGCGTTGTATGCCGGAAGATCCATATCACCTTCTTAACTACACACATGGGGCACTGCATCCCCAAGTGTGCAAGTAAGAAGAGATAATTTTTCGGGCCCTCGTGTCCATAAATGCATTCATATCATGCATCGCATAAGCATCTCTTCATGGCATCATAATGAACATATTATTCCTGCATTTGTCCGTTATCATATTCCAGCATCACATTTTGCAAGAGTCATTGCATCATCATGCATATGTTCAACATACTTTTTGTTCTACAAACTGCATACCTTTTGTTTTCATGTTTGCTCATGCATGATCCTTGCATTTTCCTCTACAAAACAAAAAAGGGGAAGCATGAAAATTCATGATGCATTCTTAGTTGCATGTGTTAGGTACCATGAGCCAACCATGTTGGGATCATAAACCCATTTCTAAAATAATAAAAAAAACACAAACAACAAAACAAAATTATTGAGCATGGTACCCAATGCGTGGTTAACTAAGAAAGGATGTCTCTTCAGGAATCTCAATCTCATAATTACACTTTCCATGCATAGCATACGTATTCCCGAGTCTTTCATCTCTATGAAATATTGTCGAAGTATTGGCGATCAAATTGTCATTCTTTGGATTATGGGGTTCAACCAAGCTCATGCTTTTACGAAAGAGTTCATCAAGTCAAGTTGAAGTATGGAAGTAACCATCTTGCAAAAAATTGGGGCAAGAGATGGATCGAGTTACATCATTGCTTCGTCTACTGTCAAACACGTTTAGGATTGTTGATATCCTTGTTACTTCCAGTTTCACCTTGACAAAGATGTCATGGACCATGTTGAAAATCCAAATTGATTCAACCCCATGTCCTGCGTAAAAATTCGCAATACTTCAACTATGGAGCAGGTACAAGAGTAGATGAAGACCAACATGGAGGCCATGAGAGAGCAAATGGCCTCAGTGATGGAGGCCATGATGAGAATGAAGAAGATAATACGGTTGCAGTTGCTGCTACCAGTGCTGTTACAAAAGTGAACCCGATGCCCCCATCTGGCTTCAACCAAATGAATCATCCAACCTCAGCTATGATTTGGGAAGTATGGGTGGCCCCTATTATGTGCAAATTCAAAATGAGCACGCCTTCCCGCCATATGGCTGGCCTCCCAACTTACACCACCCAATGTGGCGCACACTCCCAATGAGAATGTCAATAACTCCACTTCTATACTCAGTGAGAGCCAACAACCCTAAACTTATCATGCACATGTCTTTCAAACCATGGGGGAGACACATGAAATTCCCCACCACAATCTAGCCGACTTCGAGCCTTGCCTCGGATATGCCACTGAAGGGCAAGCAGTTGTTGATATACCCCTGCAAAACACATTGGAGGGCCCTCAGTATCACCCACAACCACACCCCTCACATTCCACAGCGAGTAAAAACCCTCATGCTATGGCGGAAATGGGAAAGTTGGATCATCTAGAGGAAAGGCTCAGGGCCATTGAAGGAGGTAAAGATTATGCCTTTGCTAAACCTAGAAGAGTTGTTCCTAGTACCCAATATCATCACCCCTCCCAAGTTCAAGGTGCTGGACTTTGACAAGTACAAGGGGACTACTTGCCCCAAGAACCATCTAAAGATGTATTGTCGGAAGATGGGGGCATACGCAAAAGATGAGGAATTGCTGATACATTCCTTCCAAGAAAGTCTTACTGGGGTAGCTTTTACCTGGTACACTAACTTGGAACCTTCTCGAGTCCATTCATGGAAGGACTTAATGGTTGCCTTCGTTAGGCAGTGTCAGTTAATTCTGATATGGCTCTAGATAGGATGCAACTATAGAACATATGAAAAAAGGAGCATGAATCCTTCAAAGAATACGCCCAAAGGTGGAGAGACCTGGCAGCTCAAGTGGCACCTCAATGACGGAGAAAAAAATGATAAATAGTAGACACAATACCAGTTTTCTATTATGGAAAATGGTGGGTTACACACCTTCAAGCTTTGCGGATTTGGTCTTCGGTGGCGAAATGATCGAAGTGGGTCTAAAAAGAGGCAAATCTGATCATCATGCTTTGATAAATGCAAAAAAAATAAAAAAATTGGGGCAAATAAAGAGGGTGAGAATGAAGGAGAAACCCATGCTGCGATTACCATTCCTACATGGAAACTTCCCACTAGCCAAACAATGTCATTACTCAGCCAATATCAGCCCTTCTCACTACCCACCACCCAGTCTTCCACAAAGGCCATCCCTAAATCAACCACAATGCCTGTCTACCACACTTCCAATCATGAACACCACCTTTAGCACGAACCAAAACACCAACCAAGGAAGGAATTTCACAACGAAAAAGCCTGTAGGATTCACCCCAAATTCCGGTGTCATATGCTAAACTTGCTCTCATATCTACTCGATAATTCAATGGTAGCCATAACCTCTGCTAGGTTTCCTCAACCTCCATTTTTCCGAGGATACGACTTGAACGCAACATGTGCATATCATGGAGGAACCCTGGGGCATTCCATTGAGTACTGTATGACCCCTAAAGCATAAGGTGCAAAGTCTAATTGATGTGGGCTGGCGGAAATTTGAGGAGAATCACTTGTCGAATCCTAACATTGACAAGCGACACCACACATGGGGCAATTTTGAAAGCTGTTGTTAGATGTCTCTAATGGCTCATCAGGATCTTCAAGTTTATGCCATTATTGTAAACCATAGTTACAATGCTAAATAAAATGGGTAAATTTGACATCTTTGTCCCTCATCCTCTCGTAATTACATCTTTGCTTCCACTGGAATGTGGGTGCAAGCCATTGGTTTGTTTTCTCGAGCGACATGCGCTCATGAGCGCTGACTTCCAAGACCGTTCAATCAGAAATTACTCGTCTTGCACGTTGGTGGGGGTGCCGTGAAACAACGAGTAAAGTTTAAAACAAATAAGTTTAAAAAAACATTTGATTGACTGTGTTTTCAAGACGTTCATGTGACCTCATTTTATCATTCCGGAAAGTTTGTCTTTTTAGAGAGAAGTGAGTTATCAAGAATAGGATGTGGGACAAATGGCCTCAATTATCTTAAGAAAGGGGGGTTGAATTAAGATACAAAGACTATTCCCCAATTAAACTTTCACTCTCTCTTTTTGGATTAACAATGCACCCTTAACATGAATTACTCAAAAGACAACTCAAAATAAACTTCTTTAAAGCAAAAGATAAATAACAATAAATAAAAGAAGTTTAAGGGAAGAGAGGAATGCAACCTTGATTTATACTGGTTCGGCCACTTCCTGTGCCTACGTCCAGTCCTCAAGCAACCCACTTGAGATTTTCCACTATCTTTGTAAAACTCCTTTTACAAAGTCTGAACCACACAGGGACACCTTCCCTTGTGTTCAAGAATCCTCTACAACAAGAGACCCACGGTCTCTTAATCCCTTTTCAGAAATAAGAAGAAGAGAAGGAGAAATCTCTCTTAAAAGAGATAGATTGTACAATGAGGATCAATCAAAATTCCTTATTGAATATGCAAGTGGTTAACCAATGAATCTTTTAGAGAGGATAAGACATTTCAGTTCAGAAAAACTCTTAATCTTTTGAGAGGATAAAACTTTTTGGGCAATGAAAACTCTTTTTAAATTTGTGTTTCCAAGTCACCTTTGATGGCCATTCATAAACCATTTGAATAGATGTGACTCTTGGAAATTATTTTCTAAAAATCTCCTCTAGTAATCGATTACAAGACTTGTGTAATCGATTACAGGCTTTAAAAATTTGAATTAAAACGTTCAATAAACTGCTGGTAATCAATTACAATCCATGTGTAATCAATTACACATTATAAATTTTGAATTCAAATTTCTAGTGACTGTTATAAACATTTTCAGCTGTTGGTAATCGATTACCAGAGAGTAAATCTCAATTTGAAATGATTTAGATAGAATTCTTTGGCCAAACCTTTTGCTTTTTCAATTTGGAAACTTCTTCCTAAGATTCTAGAGATCAACTTGATCATATATCTTGATTTTCTTGGATTCTTGGATTCTTGTCTTGAATAAAACTTAGAAGCACTTGATCCTTTGGCATCATCAAAACATCAAAACATCTTGCTTCTACATAGGAGTCATTTGACTTAATCCATCAACTGAAAAAAATCCTTCAACTATTTCTCGTCCTTGGAAAATTCTTTTTGCAAGAATCGACTGCCTTTTTCATTCTTCCTCACTACGAGGTTGTGAAAACAAGACAATGATTGGTACCTCAAAGCCTTGCACTGGGGCAATGAGGGGCACCGTGCATGAACCTTAAGCGAACCTAGGGGCAGATTAGAAGTTCTCACCCAATAGGTTCCCTGCTACAAGATCATGACGAAAGACAACAATTGGTACCTCAAAGCCATACACTGGGGCAATGAGGGGCATCATGCATGAGCCTCAAGCGAACCTAGGGGCAGATCAAAAGTTCTCACCCGTCGATGTTTTTTAACAAAAAAAAAGGGGACAAACCCTGGCATTTCAATGGATTGATTAAACATCAAATAGCTCCATTGTCGTCACTCCAAAATGGTCAAGTGACTAAATCAAACAGAACATACACTCTGAGGGAGTTCCCGGAGAGATTTGCAAAAGATAGGATAAGGTTTCATGAATTATCACCTTTTTCAAAAGGACAGTCAATCTGTGTTTTCCAAAAAAATTAAATCAAAATCAAAATCAGGGAAAGAATGCCATGAACATTGTACAACTTTCCGTTGCATTGCATTTATATGAAGTCCACATTTACCGAATTTCAAAGGTTGCATACATCTGCATCCCTAAAAATCATGTCACTGCATAGATTTCCTACACCTAATGTCCCATCTTTTGGAATATGGGATGACCGACCCTCTCAATGAATCAATCTCTTGCTTTCTTAAAAGGGTGGACCCTTGGGTACTAGTACCCTCACCCTTAGAGGGCTACACGCCCTCGTCATCAGAGGACTACACGTCCTCGCTTTCAGAGGACTACACGTCCTCGCCTTCAGAGGACTGGACGTCCTCACCTTCAGAGGACTATACGTCCTCCCCTTGAGAGGACTACATGCCCTCACCTTCTGAGGACTATACGTCCTCCCCTTTAGAGGACTACATGTCCTCACCTTCAAAGGACAGTACGCCTTCGCCATCAGAGGGCTACACGACCTCACCTTCAGAGGACTACACGTCCTCACCTTCAGAGGACTAGACGTCCTCGCCCTCAGAGGACTAGACGTCCTCGTCGTCAGAGGACTAGACGTCCTCGCCTTCAGAGGACTACACATCCACCCCTGTAGAGGACTACACGTCCTCACCTTTAGAGGGTTGCACGTCCTCGCCTTTAGAGGGCCGCACACCCTCTCCTTTAGTGGGCTAGACGCCCTCACCTTCAAAGGGTGACACGTCACTGACTTTAGAAGGCTACGTGTCCTCACTTTCAGGGGGCTCCACAGCCACACCTTAAGAGAATTTAAGGTCCTCTGCCCTTAATGCTTAACCGAGACTTGCCCTCCCGATTAAGGGGCGAGTAGTTTCCTTTTATCAGTTCCTGGGCTACTCCCTGATATTGGAGGATGACCAACTGTGCGAGCACATCCAGAGAGGGAGGCTATCACACAGCTACTATGCATAGCGGGGCAAGATTTCACCCGTACCGCTGCAAAGAGATGAGTGCGGATCATGCGCACCAACATGACCATTCTTACACAGATATAGATGACGTTGCTACTTAGCAACATTCTTCCCAGCGACCGCAATGCCGATCTCCCCCTGCGAAAGTATCGGTTGGTCTGTGCTGTTCTGACATGGGTAAGTATGCACATCACTCAATTGATTTTTGATGTCATCTATTATTTGCAGGGGTAGCGCCCACAAGACACCCAGTGGACCCGGAGAAGCCCAACAGGTCCCTGGGGTTTCCAGCTCTGGTTACGGGCCTCTGTTAGTTCTACAGGGCGCCTGTCCCCCCAGCAAGTTCATGCCATCATGACATGGGTAAGTATGCACATCGCTCAACTGATTTCTGATGTCATCAATTATTTGCAGGGGTAGCGCTCACAAGACACCCAGTGGACTCGGAGGAGTCCAACAGGGCCCTGGGGTTTCCAGCTCTAGTTATGGGCCTCTGTCAGTCCTACAAGGCGCCCGTCCCCCCAGCAAGTTCATGCCATCATGACATAGGTAAATATGCACATCTCTCAACTGATTTCTGATGCAATCTATTGTTTGTAGGGATCACGCCCGCAAGACACTCTATTGACCCGGAGAAGTCCAACAGGGTCTTGGAGTTGCCAGCTCTGATTACGGGCCTCTGTCGGTTCTACGGGGTGCATGTCGCCCCCAGCAAGGTCATCAGGCCCTCTACTAATCGAGTTTTCATCAAGAAGTACTGTGCCCCCAGGCAGGCGTAGGGCAAAACACCCCAGCAGCCTAGGGATGGCTGACAGCGGGCAACAGATGCACCGCCACCACCTCTAGAGTTCACCTCAACTATCCACAAAAAGGTTAGAACGTTGCCTACGACACATGGCCGACCAATAGGCGACCAAGTCCAAAGCCAAAGGTAAGCAAAGTACTAAGTCCGTGACCGACAAGTCATCACGCGTCCAGCTCAAGACGTTAAAGAAGCGCTACTAGGAGGCAACCTAGTAACTTTTAAATTTTTGCTTACCTTTGTTTCTCAAGTCATAGTAGGATACACCTAGTTGCTCATGATCCTAGGAATTTAAATTAAACCAGCACAAGCTCGAAAGGTAGTCACACCTCACAAAAAAATATATATGTATGCTTAGGTAGCAAGATACCTTGGATGTGCATGTATATAGCAAAAATACCTCACAAAATGCATATATGTATGTTTAGGTAGCAGGATACCTTGTATATGCATGTATATAGCAAAAATACCTCACAACATGCATATATGTATGTTTAGGTAGCAAGATACCTTGGATATGCATGTATGTGGCAAAAAATACCTCACAATATATATATGTTTAGGTAGCAAGACACCTTGGATATGCATGTATATAGCAAAAATACCTCACAAAGATATACACATGTTTAGGTAGCAAGATACCTCAAAAAAAAAAAAACAAAAACAAAAACAAAAACAAAAAGAGAACAAAAAATGTATGTTTCAGCTAAAAAACCAACATGCTTTTGAAAAGAGATAACTTCCAGCTTTTCTTTGAAAAATTCACTGATCATAACCAGGTTTGGAAAAAAATGTGTATACACCTGAAGGGTGAATGCTTTGAAAATTTTCCCGAACGTCCAAAATGGACTCGGATGAATGCATAAAAGAACATATTTTGGAAACGCTAGGTTGACTTAAGTAGGGAAAATGAATCCTGAACCCTAGTGTCACATGGCCATAAAAACTTGATGCTTGAGTGTCCACATAGGTGCATGCATGACCAGTTTTGCATAAAATTTCCTAATCATCATTATTGCATGTGTGTCATGGAAATAATGTAGGACATCCCCTTTATCCCTGAATCGCTGGCCAAACCCTGACATATATCATGACCAGCCGTTCTACAGGTCTTGAGCCAAAATCCCAACTTATCATAAACCTTGACCTAGGGTGAGAATGTCAATCCTTGCCCTCAAAAGAAAACAAAAAAAAAAGGAAGATTCCCAATCAAAAGAAAGGGAGAAAGCAAAAAAGAAAGAAAATTCCCAATCAAAGAGTGGGAGAAAGCAAAAAAAAGAAAGAAAATTCTCGATCAAGGATCAGAAGAAAACAGAAGAAATGTGCAGAAAGGCCTTTGGACCAGACAATATCTGAACGATACAGAATTGTCACCAAGTAAACAAGAAAAGAAAGGAAACCACGACCTAAAGTGGTCCTCTCCCTTTGATTACCAACCAAAATCCTGTTCGTCGGTGACTTGTTCACCTCACACTAAACAAAAACAAAAAAAGGAAAAGGCCAAAAAACACTCAAAGCCAAAATTCCCACCAAGAAAAACAAACCATTCCCAAGAAAAAATCCTATTGATCCATGATCACGCATGTAATCTTTGATTTGATAGGAAATGATTTGCAAAATCAAGTCATGACATATCTATGGTTCGGAATTAGGATAAAACACTTACCTATGTGAGAGTGATACACTTTGAGTGATTTTCTTCTATTTTTGTTGAACCCAGTGTTTCCTCTAAATGGTTGATTAGAAACGAAATGCTAACATCCAAAATCTCGTTTATGGTTATGAGAAAATTTCATCAGCATACTCTCTTTCCCCAATGGATACATTGTTTTTCATCAAAAAATCATATGTTGCTCTGATCAATTGGAGGTTTTGTTTCTTTACTAAAGCATGTTCACATTTTAGTGAAAAAACACCGAGACTATTTTAGTCTCACAGTTATCAAGAACTTCGTAGGTCTGAGTTCCTCATCTCAAATTGAGGATACGTAGGAGCAAAAGCCCAACTTTTGTCAACCACCCCACCTTTTGTTACCATGACCCAAGAGTCCCGTGGCATGCGGAGCCACATGACCGTGGGATCCCCAAATTCGTATGTTCCATCATTTCTCATTTGTATGTTATCTTGTTGCTATGACTTGAGGGACTAACATTTGTTGTGTTTTTTCAATCGTCTTTTGTTTTGTGCATACATTTTGTTTGGACTGTTGCGTTAGTGCTTACTTCGTTATCGTCGATAATGTTTGTTGAAATTCCAGAACCTTGTAGAGTTTTCCTTTAGGAACGTCATCCTAAAAATAAAATGAACAAAAATCATGATAACACCAAGAATAGAAAAAGAAAGAGGCGTTGTGAAAAGAAAAGAGTTTTTATATGTAAAAAGTGTATGGAAAGATTTTGTGTGTGTGTAAATAATGTGTGAAAAGAAATTCTTGTGTGTGAGCAATGAGTGTATGTAAAGAAATTTTTGTATAAACCACGAGTGTATGTTGAAAAACGAAAAAGAAATCTTTGAACAGGAATAGAGTTTTATATAGACCGCGTTGATATAAAGAGAAAGAGTTTTTAATGCATGTGTATACAGAAAAAGTTTGTCGTGTATAGGAATGTAGGTGTACAAAGAAAATCTTTTCTCATAGACGGCGATGGATGTATAGTTTTTTGCAAACATAAAAAATGAAACAAAAAGAAAAAGAAAGAAAGACCTCGAAGGTCGGCATGTTATGGTCATAGGAAGCATAAACCATTCGTAGAGAGCAAACATATCTTTTGGAAACAAGAGACTGACACTAAGAGTTTATTTTCCAGAATAACCGAGATGAGAATGGATGGATTCGTTGAACCGATGAAAGAACATAATTTGGAAATATTGGGTCTACTTGTGTAAATCCCAAGCCTTAGTATCACAATGTCATAAACTGGATGCTTAAGTACCCACCTAGCTGTAGCCATGACTAATTTTGCACGTTGTTCCCAAATCATCAATGTTACGTGTGCCTGTGGAAATAATATGGAAATTCAACCCGAGACCGACACCTTGATACGCGAATTTGTTTTGCCCCAGATATCAAAATCGGGCTCGCGCGATGAAAAGACCATGTTGAGACACAACCTTAAGCTACTTTGAACCTTGACCCATGAAAAGAATCCTCATCCTTTCCCCCAGACGAAAGGACAACAGAATCTCCTCAAGGGATAGCGAATAACGAATGCTAAAACCCGAATTCCTAATCAAAGATCAGAAAGGAAGAAATGAAAAGAAAGAAAAGAAAAGGAAAAGAAGGATTCCCGATTGAAGATCGGAAGAAAGTAAAAAGGAAAGGATCAAAGGAAAATAGAATAATTCTCGATCAATAATGGAAAACAAGAAAGAAAATAGGAGATCTTCGGACCAGATAAATTTTCGGCAGGGTAAATGAGTGCCGGCAAAGGAAAACCCATTTTTGAAGTAGTTCTTCCTTTGGAATTGCCATTCAAAGTCGCTCTCGACTGGCGATATCCTGCCCCACATAAACAAAGAGGAAAAGACCGAAACACCCATCTTCCTCTCCAAAAAACACTACCCTCGAGAAAATCCTATTGATCTGTGATCGTGCGTGTGATCTTTTGGTTCAATAGGAAATCATATGCAAAATAAAGTCATGGTGCAGCTATGGTTTGGGATTAGGGTAAAATAGTTACCTGTGTGAGTTTTTATACACTATGAGTGATTTTATTCCCAGTTTCAGTTTGACCCGACGTTTCCCCTGAATGTTCATTTAAAAGCTAAATGTTGGCATCCTGCCCTTCATTTTCGGTTACAAGGAAAATTACTTTTGGCATGGGTATATTGTTTCTCTAAGATATGGTGTTCTCGCGAATGATTTATTTTTCCTTGCTAAAGCATGTTCTCCTTTTTAGGTGAAAAAACCTAGTGGACCATTCGGTCAACCCTCAAATCTTATCCGGAGTCCCATGAATTGATTGCCTAGCGCTGTGATCGACAAGGGTGTTTCCCTCGCTCCTACCTATCCTCAATTGCGATGAGGAAATCAGACCTACGTAGTTCTTTCCGAACTAAAAATTGGTTAAGTTGTTATGATCTTTTTCCACAAGATCAATTTTAACCGAACAAAGGTCATTTAAGGCGTTGGACCATTGAACGATCTTTTGATTTTGAAAGGAGAGAAACGTTAAGGCGTTGGACCATTAACGATCTCTTGTTTTTGAAAGGAGAGAAACGTTAAGGCGTTGGACCATTAGCGATCTCTTATTTTTGAAAGGAGAGAAACGTTAAGGCGTTGGGCCACTAACAATCTCTTGGGGTGGTCGACAAAAGCGGGGCTTTTGCTCCTACATATCCTCAATTGCGATGAGGAACTCAACCCTATGTAGTTCTTGCAAAAGTGGTAAAGTTAAATGTTGATTTTATGCTTTTGAACGGTCCATGTTAACCGATAAAAGCAAAGAGGACCGTTTAAGGCGTTGGACCTTCAAATGCTTTTTAGTGATTTTTGCGGACAAAGCTTGATTTGTGAGTTGATTTTAGCCATAGTTTCACTTTAGTCTATTCATTCAAGGAAACTTTCAAAGAAAAACGTTCGATTGATTTTTTTATTATTTTATTCAAAGATATTTTGATTATTTTATTATTATTTTTTTCAATATATTTTGATTATTTTATTATTATTTTGTTTTTTTTTGTTTAACTGAGGTTATAGCGTGAAAGATCGGTTAGATTTTGCTTAAACAATGATTAAACGACATTACAACACAAATGATCAGTTGAAATACATTTTATCATTTATTAGGCGAGATAACGGCTTAAATAAACGGTTAAAACACGTTAAAAATGGAAGAAAAGAAAATCGAAAGTGAATGAGATGGAGATGAAAGCAAACAAAACAAGAAATGAATTGAAAGTCTCAGATTGGAACACATACCGGTTGAAGAACGAAGAATGAAGGAAGAACGAACGAAGAACGGTGAAGAACGGAGGAAAATCTTCACAGATTTGCTCATGGAAACGTCTCGGAAGTGTTACGGAAGTACTTCGACTCAATTTTTCTTCACGGAAACGTGTTTTTTACCCAAAATTGCCAAAATGCATAGCCTAGGGGTCATGACATTTTGAAACAGCCACCCCCCCCCCCCTATTTATAGGGAAAAAGGGAGGTGCTTGCTGCCCAGAGGCTTCCTGAGGAAGATTTCTAAGTACACCCCAATTACTAAGTTCACCCCCATTTTCGTACTTTACGGAAAAGTTACGGAAGTGTTTCGGATTTTAATTTCATCTTTTTTTCTCTTCCCTTTCACCAATGTTAAGTGAAATATGCTTACCCAATGTTTTCGGAAATTTTGTGGAAGCATTACGGAAGCCACGGAAGCCATGCAAACCATTTTTCAACAAGGTGGAGGAGCTTCTCGCCCAGTTGCTTCCTCCTTAAGCAACCCAACTTCCAGAATGTACCGGAAGGGCCTAGATTCGAATTGCTATTAACACCCCTATCTTGATAAGTTTACCCCCCATTTTTGTGTTTTTGGATGTTTTCTTTCCAAAATCTCATGAAACTTTACGGATTCCACTGTGATGAGTGTTAAGCCTTCCAAAGCGATCAAAAATGGTCCTCGGATGAAATTACAGTGTAACAGTTTATTTACACACACCCTACTTTGCTAAATACACTCTCATTTTCGTGTTTTTGACCGGTTTCTTCCCAAAACATCTCAGAACTTTACGGATTCCACAACGATAAGTGTTAAACATTTTGAGGTGGTCAAACGAAGGTTGTATGTCGACAAACAATGGTCCCTGGATTAAATTAGGGTATGACACCCATATAGTGAACTTTTTGAGTGTTTTCTTCAATGGGAATACATTGGCCTGTTTCATGAGCCTCACCACAGATGGTACAACCTGTAACCTGCAAAATAGAAGAATGTGTAGGTTGACCAATAGACAATTTAGTTGGCAACTTACCAAGTGTTTCTGTTAAAATCTCAAGTTGCTTAGAAAGAAACTTATTTTGTGCCAATAAAGCATCATGTGATGATAGTTCTAACAAGCTTTTCTTTGTGGGTTGATGAACTCTGTCATGCAGAATGGCATGATCGCTGGCTGACATATTCTCAATTAGCTCAGTTGCCTCTTAAGGGCTTCTGGTAAATAAGTCGTGGATTCCCTTGATGATAGGGAGTCGAATGATGAAGAATCAAAAAAATGAGTTTCTTCCTCAAGAATAGACACTATTGTCCTGTCTTGCAGTAATTTTCTTCTCCTCTTGGCTCTGTTCCTTCTCAATGTAGCTTCAATTTCCAAGTCCAGAGGAACTAAATTGCATGTGGGAGATCTATGCATATAAAACACTAACAGCAACGGCGGTTATCCAATTCAAGAGGAAAACAAATATGAATTGAAAGTAAATATTCACAGTTTATCAAAGAATAAAGAATAGACACCTAGGATTGAACTAACTTTCCAAATAAAAAGAAGTTCCCCGACAACGGCGCCAAAAACTTGTTTGAACCCGGCAAGTGCACCGGATCGCACAAGTAGTATAAAACGCTAAGAACCGAGTATCGAACTCTCGGGGAACTTGTGTTACTTGGTAAAGCTATATTCAGTGAATAGGTGTCTAGTATGAAAGAACTATAAATTGGGGAAAAGATGTGGCGTCCCTAAATTAATGACTGGTTTGATAGTAATGATTTAAATAACAAAAAACCATGGTAACTTTTTTTTTCTTCTTTTTCTTTTTCATTTCTTTCTCTTTTCACCATAACTAGGTTTAGAAGGAAAATCCTCACTATAGAGTCCTGAATGGCCAGTTCACAACTCTATTCGGAGTCATTTCTTTCTTACCACTCGTGATCTCTAAACTATTTTGCTGTTTCAAAAGGAAGAGTATACCAGCCATTACTTCAGGTCGCCACGTGAAAATAAAAGAATAAAATACGGTCGATAAACTCTTTTACAAATAAAGTTGCTAATGCTTTCTTTTCAAATAACAAGACTGATCATAAATACATTCATCATTTAAAGCTGTCCAAAATATGGGAGTTTTACAAAATACATAGTGTCATCCAGAGCAAAGGTGTCCACAGTGGTGGCTTCAGCCACATGTATACAATCATCAAATTCCTATACAACAGGTCTACCCATACAAAAACAAAAGAGTAAACCTAACAGCCAGTCCTAGATACACCCACCCTCAAAAAGTATATAAAACTAGTCCGAAGAGCTGTCCACTAGGATGAAGAGCCTCCGCTGATCGCCATCTCCCCCGGGCCACTATCCTCCGTAGAGTCTGCCTCAGATGCCGACATGACTTCCTCGGGAGGATCCACCTCAGGAAGTGGGTCCTCATCACCCTCTAGAAAGTCAAGAGCATCCACAGCGGGCTCAGGAGGTAGCTCCTCGGGATCCTCCTCAGGGTCTTCCTCAGATGACGTCACCTCGATCACTTGGACTGGCTCCACTAGACGTTATGGTGTAGGCGTGGGTAGTATCCACTCCACAGTGCGCTGAAGTGTGCGCACGGTTTCATCTGGATGCACCAATGAAGTAGCCGTAAATCGAATCGTGCCCCGAAATCGGCACCTCGTGTTGCCTTCGAGGGTCTCCCAAGCTCCCTCTAGGCACTCCATCTCTACTGGATCATGGATTAGCTGCGCCGCCATCACGATCTACAAGGAATAAAAGAAAGGGGTAGACTCTTTCACAAGAATCTAACTATGCTGCAACATAATTCGTCTCATAACCACTACATGCAAGTAAAAAGGGTATATTAAGGATTTTCATCTCTGGTAATCGATTACACAGCCTTGATAATCGATTACCAGAGGCCAAAATCGAATTACACAGCTTCAGGACATAAAAACCTGAAAAAGGCACTGTGTAATCGATTACACATACCTGGTAATCGATTACCAGTGACCCATTCCTCAGTGTAATCGATTACACAGACTGGTAATCGATTACCAGAGGCCTCCACAGTCTTCCAGTTCCCTTTTGAAGCCTGGTAATCGATTACATCCCTTGGTAATCGATTACCAGAAGCTCCCCTAGCTTCCTGACCTCGTTTTCAAGCCTGGTAATCGATTACACCCCTTGGTAATCGATTACCAGAGACCATCTTAGTCTCCTGTATTCATTTTTAAGCCTTGTAATCGATTACCCACCCTTGGTAATCGATTACCAGAGGCCACAATCCATATATCACACAAGATTCACAGCTGGCCAGCCACCACACAAGCCTCCTTGCTTTGGGGTCTTTGTTCCTTTTATTTGTTGACTGCCAAGAGCTCGCCTGTTTAGGTACGTCACAGGTTCTCACTGATTGACTATGCCCGGGTTGGGTCGGGATTGGTCAAGCTTGGTTTTGGGCAATAGCACCCCACCTGACGTCCCCAAGGTCTCCTGACCCCCGCGACATATCTCCAGGTACCACTCTGTGGTCAACGAATAAAAGCAGGAAGTTTCACCCTTCTACACTTCCTCATCTCAAGCTTGTAGGATTATAGGGTACCCATCGCATGTGGTACTAGGTGGCGGTCGGGCGATGGTGCACCACAAGTTTTCCACATCCACAAATCGCGCATAAACCCACCATCCCCTGTTGCCCACCTCCAACTGAGCTCACGTACTCCCACGTAGCCCATATTCTCGTTTCTCTCAACACCGGGTCCCCATCAATCCTCCCAAGCTTCCCAAACATCCAATTAATTCAACATTAAAACAGCACAAACTATCACAGCCAAGAAAACAGGGCAAAGGCAGAAAACTCTGCCCAAAACACCAACCAAAATCACAACTTTTCTCACTTAAAGACCCCAGTAACAATTCCTTCGTTCCAGTTCGTTAACCGTTGGATCGACTCGAAAATTTTACTGGAAGTCTCTAGTACATAAGCCTACATTTTGACCGTTGGGATCTGCTAGCAAACATCCAGAACTCATTCTGCACTACCCTTTCCACAGCCAACCACACACAAGCATTTTTTCTGCACAAAGCCAAACTCCTGCTGCACCTATTTGACAGCAAAATTCTGCATAAGTGCAGATTTCGAAAATCACACTTCCCCTCATGCAATCTTGCCCAAATCAATTCCTACAAGTCCTAAATCATGTATCAATCATGTCTAACCCAAAGTCAAGCTTCAAAACACAGCAACACAAAATCTAGGTGTCCAAAACCCCTCAATTTAATGGATTTTCTAGGTTTGAGAAGTGAAATTGAGGATGGGGTAAATTTGAAGCAAACTCTCACCTCACACAAGTCTATAACATCAATTTAAACTTGTTCAAACTGGAGTTACACCTAAAATTTCATCGAATCAAAATTTGACTCCTCAACACCCAAATTTACCCCAGAAATGGCTCTTTGTTCACTTTGGTCATTTGTTTTTCTCTCTAGCACATCTCAAGCTTTCTCATAAGTCCTAAAAGACATTTTGAGCTAGGATTAACTCACTCTAACCTCCAAATACCACATAATCCAGATTTAACCTTCCAACCCTCAAGGTCTCACTCTTTTTTCCACTCACAACACCATACTCTCACCTTCTAACCCTAGGTTAACTCTACCCTTCATCTCTAACAGTTTTCCATAAGCGATCTCAGCACATAAACATCACAAGCATTATCATAAAAAAAAACCTAAAACAGAATGGGTATGTTTAACTCATCCAAACATGGCAAGTTCAACATGCTTTCCACAAATTTCTTCACAAATAATCATCATAAAGCAGAAACCTAGCAAGACTACCCATCATATCTCCCAAAACCCCATACCCACGAATATCAAAGGAGAAAGAAGTCCACCCAAACCTAAAATTTCGAAGTCCCACACGTAGAGACGCGCTTCACGACTCCGAAAATGCCATCCTTTCGCGATTTGGAGCAGAAATGGGCACCAAAGGTTGAAGCTTTGTTTGGAGCTTCAATGGAGAATGAGGGAGAAAGAAAAGCAACGTGAGGGAGAGGGAGAGAGAGCTTCTGAAAATGTGGGGCTGAGTGAGGAAAGAGAGAGTTGCTTTTTGGTTTTAAAAAAAGTTTTCTCGTTTTCTATTATTTTATTTAAGCTATGCCACATGTCTCCATTTGAGTGGAGCAAAAGGGCCCACTTTCTCTTTTGATTGTGACTCATACTCAGCCACAAAAAGTGAGAAAAATCTGACCTTTGAAATGCTAAAATCCTGCCTCAGTTTGCGTGCCGTTTCTCTGGTTCCAATTCCTCGCGTTTCTCTGCGTCCGTCGGGGCCAGTTTTCAAAAGTAATCAATATATATATCAAAATGCTCATAATAAGACCCCGAGCATGGTTCAGAGGTTGGTTTCGTTAAATTTTAAGTCGCACGCAAAACGATGATTTTTAAACTAATTGATTAAGAATTAACCCATAACCTCCCAGTTATAGATTTCTCTTCCTTAATTAGCCTAACCCGCATATCTTGCCCCTACTATTCCTACTTCTATCAAGAACATATATGCATATACACTGAATAATACTTATATATATATAATCATTCAAAATACATCGTTTTCAAAAACTCCGGGTAGAAATTTCCAGGACGTTACAGAAGACATAAAATTCATAATGCTTTTCAATACAAAAGTTAGTCGTAAATGACAACTAACAACTCCCCCAAATTGACAGCTTTGCTTGTCCTCAAGCAAAGAAAGAATAGTTCACTTGTCCTCAAGTGATAAGCTCACAGTGGTTATTCAAAATTGTGTTTGTTCCAAAGAATTCAATCACATGAACACAAGTGGCAAGCAATGCTTTCAACCAACAACTTCTCATAGAGATATGCAAAATTTCAAAGATAGGAACATGATTATTAAGCAACACAAGTGAAATAAGCTAGCAAGCAAGACAGATATAAAGGAAGGTTCATGAAGCCAATGCCTTACGGTCACTATTTCACTCAAGCACAAGTGTTTATGCAATTTCTCAATCAACAACCAACATAAGTCCCAACTTTTGAATTTCTTCTCATGACATACAATTGGTAGCAAAAATGCCTCGCAAATATGCATGTATGTTGAGATAGGTAGCAAAAATGCTTTGCCAATATGCATGTTTAGATAGGTAGTAAAAATGCCTTGCAAATATGTAAGTATGTCTAGATAGGTAGGCAAAGTGCCTTGCAAATGTGCATGTATGTTGGATAGCTTAGTAGGTAACATAGGAAAATTCTTTGCAAACGACAGAAGGTTCTCATACCCTAATTTCGTCTGGGGACCATTGTTTGTCAGCATTCGACATTTGTTTGACCACCTCAAAATGTTTAACACCCATCGTTATGGAATATGTAAAGTTCTAAGATGTTTCGAGAAGAAACTGGTCAAAAACATGAAAATGAGAGTGTATTTAGCAAAGTTGGGTGTGTATAAATAAACTGTTACACTCTAATTTCATCCGAGGACCATTCTTGATCACTTCGGAAGGCTTAACACTCATCGTGGTGGAATCCGTAATGTTTCCTGAGATTTCGGAAAGAAAACAACCAAAAACACAAAAATGGGGGCTGAACTTATCAAGATAGGGTGTAAATAGCAATTCGAATCTAGGTCCTTCAAGAGCATTTTGGAAGTTGGGTTGCTTAAAGAGGAAGCAACTGGGCAGCAAGCTCCTCCACGTTTTGTTGAAAAATGGTTTTCGGGACTTCCGTAATGCTTTCGTAAAATTTCTGAAAACCTTGGGTAAGCATATTTCACTTAATATTGGTGAAAGGGAAGAGAAAAAAAGATGAAAATCAAATCCAAAACACTTCCGTAAGGCTTCCGTAACTTTTCCGTAAAGTGCAAAAAGGGGGTGAACTTAGTAATTAGGGTGCGCTTAGAAATCTTCCTCAAGAAGCCTCTGGGCGGCAAGCACCTCCCTTTTTCCCTATAAATAGGGGAGGGGGGCTGTTTCAAAATGTTCATGACCCCTAGGCTATCCATTTCAGCTATTTTGGGTAAAAAAACACGTTTCTGTGAAGAAAAATCGAGTCAAAGTGCTTCCGTAACGCTTCCGAGACATTTCCGTGAGCAAATCTTTGAAGATTTTTCTCCGTTCTTCATTGTTCTTCGTCCATTCTTCGTTCGTTCTTTGTTCTTCAACCGGTAAGTGTTCCAATCCGAGACTTTCAATTCATTTCTTGTTTTGTTTGCTTTCATCTTCATCTCGTTCACTTATGATTTTCTTTTCTTTCGTTTTTAACGTGCTTTAACCGTTTATTTAAGCCGTTATCTCGCCTAGTAAATGATAAAATGAATTTCAACCGATCATTTGTGTTGTAATGTCATTTAATCACTGTTAAAGAAAAATCTAACCGATCGTTCACGCTTTAACCTCGGTTAAACAAAAAAAAGCAAAATAATAATAAAATAATCAAAATATCTTGAAAAAATAATAATAAAATAATTAAAAAAATAAATCGGACATTTTTCTTTGGAAGTTTTCTTGAATGAATTAACTAATAACCAAAATGAAACTAAGGCTAAAATCAACTCACAAATCAAGCTTTGTCTGCAAAAATCACTAAAAACCGTTTTAAGGTCCAACGCCTTAAACGGTCCTCTTTGCTTTTATCGGTTAACTATACCATTCAAAAGCATAAAATCAACATGTAACTTTACCACTTTTGCAAGAACTACGTAGGTCTGATTTCCTCATCACAATTGAGGATACGTAGGAGCAAAAGCCCCGCTTTTGTCGACCAACCCAAGAGATCGTTAATGGTCCAATGCCTTAACGTTTCTCTCCTTTCAAGAGATCGTTAATGGTCCAACGCCTTAACGTTTCTCTCCTTTCAAAATCAAAAGATCGTTTAATGGTCCAACGCCTTAAATGACCTTTATTCGGTTAAAATTGATCTTGCAGAAAAAGATCAAAACAACTTAACCAACATTTAGTTCTGAAAGAAATACGTAGGTTTGATTTCCTCATCGCAATTGAGGATACGTAGGAGCGAGGGAAACACCCTCGTCGACCACACTAATATTAAAAACATAAAAAGCATAAAAACACAAAAAGACATAAAAAAGGGAAAATAAAACATTTTGAAGTCATATTTGCACACTTGATTAAAGGTTGTCGTCCCTTGTGATGGACGCATGGGGTGCTAATACCTTTCCCGTGTGTAAAAAAAACTCTTGAACCTTTCACGATTAAAGTTCGTAGACCACACCTTTCTTATTTTTGTGACATTTTCCTCAAATAAACATTGGTGGCGACTTCCCACATTTTCCTTTCTTGGAAGACGCACCCGTGAGCCCCGCGTCGCCCTCTTGTCGAAGGGTAGGTTGCGACAGTTGGTGACTCCACTTGGGATTATTTTTTAGAGAGTTAGATCAATCAATCAGTGTGCAACATCTCATCATGACTTCATCTTTATTTATGTTCTCCATTCCCTTTTATCTTTGGTTTTTGTCCATATTTGTACATAACCTTTGCTATGTTGTTGTGTTTGGTGTGTAGGTTTATCAATTACATTCATAGTTAGAAATACCATTTTTCTACACACACATGACACCTACCCTTCACACACACATTGAGATACTAGGCCTTACACCTAGCTCCATGGGAACATAAGGAATGGAGGTGAATCTGTGGTCATGCTGGGTCTCCGACTTGCTTGATAACAGTGAACCCTCATCTAGAGTTTTTCTCTTTGATAACATATTGTTGCTGGTAGTCCCTACTGCCGCAATATGTTTTTTTTTTAAGACGATGATACCTCTAGAAACCATCAAGAGAGATATGACCACCTTGGGAATTATCGCTAAAAGCCTTTTAGTTCCTCTTGTTTAGGTCCCTAAAATAGGGGCACGAAGTGAACACACTGCATGCCATTTAAACACTACCATGCATATAACCTAAATGTCTTGTACGCCTTTGCTGTATGATTATTTGTTCATATTTCCATACTGTGTATATCCCCGTGTTGTGCTTTTGCACGTTTGCATCATGTCGTCACGCACGCGTTGTATGTTGGTCTCGTCTTTTGTCACGGGAAGCCGGAAGGTCTATATCACCTTCTTAACTGCACACATGGGGCATTGCGCCCCCAAATGCGCAAGTAAGAAGAGATGATTTTTCGGTCTCTCGTGTTCGTAAATGCATTCATATCATGCACCGTATAAGCATCTCTTCATGGCATCATAATGGACATATCGTTCCTGCATTTGTCACTTACCATATTCATGCATTGCATTTTGCATAAGTCACTTCATCACCATGCATCTGCATCTAACATGTTTTTTGTATACCATTTGTTTTCATGTTTACTCATGCATGATCCTTGCATTTTCCTCTGCAAAACAAAAACAAAAAAGGAAGCATGAAAATTCATGTTGCATTCTTAGTTGCATATGTTCGGTACCATGAGCCAACCATGTTGGGATCATAAACCCGTTTCACTTAAAAACAAAACGATTGAACATGGTACCTAATGCATGGTTAACTAAGAAAAGATGTTTCTTCGGGCATCTCAATTTCATAATTACATTTTCCATGTGTCGCAACCTACCCTTCGGCGGGAGGGCAACGCGGGGCTCGCAGGTGCGTCTTCCAAGAAAGGAAAATGCACGAAGTCACCACCAACGTTTATTCGAGGAAAACGTCAAAAAAACCAGAAAAGGTGTGTTCTACGAATTTTAAGTGTGAAAGGTTCGAGAGTTGTATTTACGCACAGGGAAGGTATTAGCACCCCACGCATCCGTCACAAAAGACGGCAGCCATAAATCAAGTGTGCAAATATGACTTCAAAATGTTTCATTTTCCCCTTTTTTATGTTTATGTCTTTTTATGCCTTTTTTGTATTTTTATCTTTTTTTTGTCGACAAGGGTGTTTCCCTTGCTCCTACGTATTCCTCAATTGTGATTAGGAAATCAGACCTACGTAGTTCTTTGAGAACTAAACGTTGGTTAAGTTGTTTTTATCTTTTTTTGCAAGATATATTTCGACTGAATAAAAGGTCATTTAAGGCGTTGGACCATTAAATGATCTTTTGATTCTTTTGAAAGGAGAGAAAAACATTAAGGCATTGGACCATTAATGATCTCTTGGTTTTTTGAAAGAGGTGACAAAGTTATGTGTTGATTTTAGGCTTTCAAAAGTCCACGTTTAACCAATAAAAGCAAAGAGGACCATTTCAAGGTGTTGGACCTTAAAATGGTTTTTAGGTGATTTTTAATGACAAAAGCTTGATTTTTTTATTATTTTATTTAAAGATATTTTTTTATTATTATATTATTATTTTGCCTCTTTTTGGTTTTAAACGTGGTTATGGCGTGAAAGATCAGTCGGATTTTATTCTAATAGAGATTAAAAGATATTACAACTCAAATGATCGGTGAAAATTTATTTTATTTTTGATTAGGCAAGAAAATGACTTAAATAAATAGTTAAAGCACGTCAAAAGGAGGTACGGAAAGCAAACGAAATAAAAATAAAAGCACGCGAAACAAGTGGGGACCACTAAGAGCACATAGAATGATTTGAAAGGTTCGATTTCGGGAACTTACCAGTTGAAGACCGAAGAACAACGAAGAACGATGAAGAATGGTGGAAAATCTTCACGAAATCAACCATGGAAACGTCTCGGAAGTGTTACGGAAGCGCCTCGGCTTGGATTTTCTTCACGGAAACAATTTTTCTCACTAATTTCAAGTGAATCCTAGATACCAGGAGGGTTGAACGAATTTGCTCTGCCCTCTTTCCCCTATTTATAGGGTAAAAGAGGGAGGTGGTTGCCGCCCAGCTTACCCAAGCGAGCTGGGTTGCTTCCACCTGAAGGTCTCGCCTTCTGTTGGAACACCCTGGAAGGTCCAAGTAGGCTTGGTTGCTATTTGCACACCTTTGTTTACTAAATATACCCCTTTTGCCCTTTTTTGCTGATTCTTTTTCCGTAACGTTACGGAACTTTACGGATTACGTAACGATACTTGTTTTCTTTCCGTAATGTCGCGAAACTTTACGGATTACGCAACCATCCCCTCTTTGACTTCTGGAATGTTACGAAACTTTACGGATTGCGCAACAATGCTTCCTTTCGACTCCCGACATGTCGCGGAACTTTACGGATTGCCTAACGATGGGTGTTAAGTACCTCGAAGCGGTCAAGCGAAGGTTGCATCCCACCAAACAAATGGTCCCCGGACGAAATTAGGGTATGACACCATGCATAGCTTTAGTATGCTCGAGTCATTCATCTCTATGAAATGTTGTCAAATTATTGGCAATTGAAATTGCCATTCCTTGGATTATAGGGTTGAACCAAGCTCATGCTTTCTAGAAAAGGTTCATCAAGTCAAGGTTAAGTATGAAAGTAACCAACTTGTAAATTAGGGCAAAAGATTAATCGAGTTACATCGCTACCTTGTTTATTGCTAAACACATTTAGGACTGTTGATGTCCCTGTTACTTCCAGTTTCACTTTGTCCAAGATGTCATGGACCATGTTGAAAATCTAAATTGATTCAACCCCATGTCCTACATAAAAATTTGCAATATGAAGTGACTAACATCGTCATTTGCGCTTTTCCCAGAGATGTCAGCATCTTCCAGTTGAGACTATGAAAAAGTATCATTTGCTATCCGTAAGACTCAAATCCCGATAGCATGTAGTGACTAACGTCGTCATCTGCACCTTTGCCGGAGATGTCAGCGTCTTCCGGCCGAGACTTTTTTTAGTCTCACCCTTTTGTTACCCTGACCCGTGAAGTCAGGTGGCAGGTGGATATACCTGAGTGGTTATCTGTACAAAGACAACTTTTGTGAATCTCGACCCGTGAAGTCAGGTGGCAGGCGAAAATACCCTAAGTGGTTATCTGTACAAACACACTTCTATTAATCCTGACCCGTGAAGTCAAGTGGCAGGCGAAAATACCCCAAGTGGTTATCCGTACACACACAGTTCTGCTACCCCGACCTGTGAGAAGTCTGGTAGCATGCGGAGACGCCCTATACGGTAATCCGTACACATTTCAAAGACAAAAATGTCTTCATTCATTGCATGCCTTCAAAGGCAACAATGTCCTCATCTACATGTCGAAGACGACAATGTCTTCAGTCATTGCATGTCTTCAAAAGGCGACAATGTCTTCATTTGCATTTCGAAGACGACAATGTCTTCACCTCAAAAACTTCAATATCCTTCTTTCCTATGCTTTGTAGGACTCAGCGTCCTTTGTTTGTACGCTTTTAAAAAAAAGGAGAGTGAAAATGAAAATGAATTAAACAAGAAAAGAAGGAATTTCAATATCTTCATGCCTTCACGGGTTTTACTGCTTGGATTTGCGCTAGTGGCCGATCGGGTAAAGATTCAGCTCGAACGAAATTTGTGTCTTATCTTTACTTCCCTTTTATCTCCAATAAAAGATAAGTAAAGAGGGGCAACTGTCATACCCTAATTTCGTCCGGGGACCATTGTTTGTCAGTATGCAATCTTCGTTTGACCACCTCAAAATGTTTCGAGATGTTTTGGGAAGAAACCTGTCAAAAATACCAAAACGGGAGTGTATTTAGCAAAGTTGGGTGTGTGTAAATAAACTGTTGCACTCTAATTTCATCTGAGGACCATTTTTTATCGCTTCAGAAGGCTTAACACTCATCGCGGGGGAATCCATAAAGTTTCGTGAGATTTCAGAAAGAAAACAGCCAAAAACACGAAAATGGGGGGTGAACTTATCAAGATAGGGCATAAATAGAAATTTGAATCTAGGCCCCTCTAGAACATTTTGGAAGTTGGGTTGTTTAAAGAGGAAGTAACTGGGCGGCAAGCTTGATGGAAGCTTGCTTGTGGGGCTTCTATGGAGGCTGGATCTTTGAGCTTCAATGAGGTCCTTTAATGGTAATTTTCCACCATGGAGATGCAGTGGAAGACAAAGGAGAAGAGGTGAGAGGAGGCGCCATCCACTAGGGAATAAGCCATGGAAGAAGGAGCTTCACCACCAAGATGAGCCTTGGATAAGAAGCTTGGAGAGGATGCTTCAATGGAGGAAAAGAAAGAGGGAGAGAAAGAGAGAGGGGGGAGCACGAAATTGAAGGAAGAAAAAGGGAGAGAAGTTGAACTTTGAGTTGTGTCTCACAAGACTCTCATTCATCAAAGTTACTACAAGTGTTACACATACTTCTATTTATAGACTAGGTAGCTTCCTTGAGAAACTTTCTTGAGAAAACTTCCTTAAGAAGCTTTCTTTAGAAAACCTCCTTAAGAAGCTTCTTTGAGAAAACTTCCTTGAGAAGCTAGAACTTAGCTACACACACCCCTCTCATAACTAAGATCACCTCCTTGAGAAGCTTCCTTAAGAAGATTCCTAAAGAAGCTAGAGCTTAGCTACACACCCCCTATAATAGCTAAGCTAACCCCCATGACAAAATACATGAACATACAAAAAATATCCCAACTACAAAGAGTACTCAAAATTCCTCGAAATACAAGGCTAAAACCCTATACTACTAGAATGGCCAAAATACAAGGCCCAAACGAAGGAAAAACCTATTCTAATATTTACAAAGATAAGTGGGCTCATACATAGCCCATGGGCTCAAAATCTACCCTAAGGCGCATGAGAACCCTAGGGCTTTCCCTTGGATCTCTGGCCCAATCTACTTGGAGTCTTCTATCCAATGCCTTTGCGGGCTAGGATTGCATCATTCCCTCCACCTTGGAAACGATTTGACCTCAAATCTTGAGGTTCTTCATAATCTGGACTCCTTCCCTCAACACCTGTAAAAAGAACAAAAACATATGTATTAGTGGTGTTTGGTATGTTGAAGTAAGGTAAGGTCTGAAAACCCATTTCCTGGGCATCTTCCCATGAAGGAACATGGTTTCTCACCAACTCAATGAGTGGTGCTACAAGTATAGAAAAATATGGGACAAATCTTTTGTAAAAGTTTGTTAAGTCATGGAAGCCCCAAATTTTTCTTATACTTGGTGGAGTGGACCACTCAAGAATGACCTTTATTCTTTTAGGGTTCATGGGAACCCCTTGATCACTATTTGAAAAATTAAGAAAAAGTAACGCAATAAAACATACCTTTTTCTGTATATTCATATTGATTATTCCTACCAAAAAGTATGACAAACCTAAGGTGTCCCATATGAGTACCTAAGTTTGTATTGAAACTAAAAATAAGAACAAACGTACCTAATGGGTCCCTATGTACACACACCATGAAGATGTTAGGTGCACGAGTGATTTTATAAAAGAGGGTTGCACCACTCAAAACATTCATCATACCACCTATTTTAGGGACTTGGTGCCTAATAATACCTATTTTGGGCACCAACAAAGCAGAAGGATTTAAGCTCTTGCGAACCAAACCCTTATCCAACAACTTCTTTACTTGAGGAATAAACTCAAGCCCAAGAGGTGTGGCAATGCTAGCAAGTGTTTTTTTACAAAACAGAAAATGTGGAGGTTGTTTAAGAGGGAAAGTTTCTTTAATGTTTGTCTTTATTGTAAAATGAGTTTCCTTCTTAGCTAAACTCTTGGAGGAGACACTTACCTCGTTACACTTCTCTTTATCCACTAATGGTTGTCCTTCTTCTTGGGGGTAGATTTCTTCACTAGATTCTTCCCTTTTTGCTTCTTCACTTTCACTTGAGGAAGGTGAAGTAGTAGCCTCATCTTGGCTACTATAAATGTCTTGGCCCCTCATAATCATGGTTTTTGTGGTGGGGCATTAAGAAGTAATGTGTCCTCTTCCAAGACATTTAAAGCACTTTATAGAGCTAGTTTTCTCTTGCATACTAGCCTTAGGGGCTTGCTTTTCTATTGTCTTCCCCTTATCATCTTTGGGCTTAGAAGGTGTCACCCCTAAGATTCCTTGACCTTGGTCTTTCTTTGGATAAGAGTGAGAGCCATAAGATTTTGAAGTAGACTTCTTTTTAAGTTGTTGCTCTACCCTTATTTCCCAATCTAAGTTAGCCTCTACATTGTCTTTCCCATGGAAGTATGAGAGGTTAATGTTAGCCTCTTGAGGCTTTCTTTCCTTTTCTCTTCTATGGGAGTGAGGTCTAAGATGTGACCTATGCCTTCCTTCTTAATAGTCACGAAGTTCTTCACTTAGGCTCTTGCAAGAGTTATGACTACTATAGGAGGCATGTTTTTCTCTTTTCATTTCTTTCATTATTTTTGTTCTTTCTTCCTCTCTTATTTTCTTTCTTTCATCTTGACTTATTTCTTCCACTCTCTTTTTTCCTTTTTCTTTTCTCTCTTGTTTTTCTTTCAATAACTTGAGGGAACTCAACTCATCTATGATTCTAGATAAAGGGTCTTTATGACTAGTACCCTTGCCATTAACACTAGATGAATGATGACTCATGTTGATTCCTAAGTTGTGCTTCTTTCTTGTTGGAGGTTTGAAAACAAAAGGTAAAAGAAACTATGGTTGAAACTAGCCAAAAATAAACACTAAATGAGGTGTGAAAGATAAGGGAAAAAACTAATTGGTAAAAGGAAAGCTATCTAGGCGGTTTGACAATGGAAGGTAAAGAAAATAAGCTATGAAAGTAAGCAAGAAATGTAAACTAGGCAAATCCTAAGAGTGTTTGGATGACCACATTCAAGGTTCCCAACAAAACACTCAATATCCTAAGGAAAAATTGCCTAAAATTATTACACACAAATGGAAGTTTGGTAACCTATTGGAGGCTCCCAACACACTTCCAATGAAAGGCCTTTTTGTTACAAAACTTGAAAGCAATGAAGGTAAGTAAATTACAAATTACAAAATTACAAAACAGTCCTCAATTTTGGTGGTTGTTCTCTCTTTGGTGATTCACTCAATTTGGAGTGCTTCTTAGTCCAATAGCTCTTAAGGTGGTTGGCTCCTTTCTTCTTGACTCAAATTCTTCAAGGGATGGCATCAATCCTCCTTCCAATTCCCTATATGGCAACCCACAAACAAGGAAACAAAGAGGCAAGCAATAACCAAAGACCAAAAAAAATGAAATGAAAGCTAAACCAATGGAGTTTTAAAAAGACAATTTTTCAAGGATTACTCAACAATTAAAGCAATGAAAAGGACATAGAAGCAAGCTAGAACTCAAAGAGAAACTTAGAATGGCTCTAGAGTAGAGTAAAAAAACTACAAAAAAAAAGACTCAGAAAACCTCTAGCTTTGGCACTTGTTTTCACAGTAATTTTCAATTGAAATTTCGGAACTAAGATTGGTATAACATAGGCACAAATTATAGAATACATTTTGAGCCAAAACAACAAACACACTTCCCTTTCACTTTTTTTTTCTTTCTGGATACTGATTTTATTGCCAACTTGTGTGATTTTTAGTATTTTTTCATTTTATCCAAATCACTTGGTTCTTTTTTTATAACTTTTTTCCAGATGTCTAGAAAATTCATTAAAAATTTCAGCTCAAAATTCGAAGTAACCAATCCTCAATAATGTTTACTAGTTTGTATGTCCAAGCTGCCAGCACCAGCGATTTTTTTTAAGCATGGTATATTGATTGCCTTGGGCTTACTTTCAACCTTCCTATGTATGTTGAACTCACTAGGATTGTTTACCACAGTTTTAGGAGTTCAATATTCACTTAGGATCAACATTTCAGCCAGCAATTCAATCACCAAAACTCAAATTCACAATAGACACAATCATAAGGAAACCTAAAAGTTCAAGAAAAGGTTCACAATCAAAGACTCTCTAAGAATTTTGCATGGACATGTTAAGGACTAATTAACATGAAAGATTTGACTCAAATCAAATAATAGGCTAAAATAATTTCATACACTCATGAACAAATGAGTTAGACAAAGAAACAAGAAAATAAAATTCAGCACAACATAAGAAATCTTATGTGACAAGTTTCATGACTAGACATGACTTCTATGACAAAACTACAATAGGTGAACAAGTCACTCTAGATTTTTGAGGTTTTATTATACTTTAATGGTTTTGTAAGAATTTTATGGTTTAGGTTTTAGCCACAAAAAATAACAAGACAAAAACTCAAAGGAACCTAAACTCAACACAATTCATGGTTCAAGAACAAGAACAAGAAATTTGAACCATAGAAAATCAAATCTAGCTTCTATAGCAAGTTTAATCGGTGGAAACTCTAAAGAATCATGTTAACAACATTTATCACAAGACACGTGAGGAGATACATGGAGAAAAATGAAGAAACAACAATGGAAGAGAAGGTAAAGCAAAAAATTAATGGAGGTTTAAGGAGCACCTACTTGAAGCTCTTGTGCTCTGATTACCACTTGATGGAAGCTTGCTTGTGGGGCTTCTATGGAGGCTGGATCTTTGAGCTTCAATGAGGTCCTTTAATGGTAATTTTCCACCATGGAGATGCCGTGGAAGACAAAGGAGAAGAGGTGAGAGGAGGCGCCATCCACTAGGGAATAAGCCATGGAAGAAGGAGCTTCACCACCAAGATGAGCCTTGGATAAGAAGCTTGGAGAGGATGCTTCAATGGAGGAAAAGAAAGAGGGAGAGAAAGAGAGAGGGGGGAGCACGAAATTGAAGGAAGAAAAAGGGAGAGAAGTTGAACTTTGAGTTGTGTCTCACAAGACTCTCATTCATCAAAGTTACTACAAGTGTTACACATACTTCTATTTATAGACTAGGTAGCTTCCTTGAGAAGCTTTCTTGAGAAAACTTCCTTGAGAAGCTTTCTTTAGAAAACTTCCTTAAGAAGCTTCTTTGAGAAAACTTCCTTGAGAAGCTAGAGCTTAGCTATACACACCCCTCTCATAACTAAGATCACCTCCTTGAGAAGCTTCCTTAAGAAGATTCCTAAAGAAGCTAGAGCTTAGCTACACACCCCCTATAATAGCTAAGCTAACCCCCATGACAAAATACATGAACATACAAAAAAAATCCCTACTACAAAGACTACTCAAAATGCCTCGAAATACAAGGCTAAAACCCTATACTACTAGAATGGCCAAAATACAAGGCCCAAACGAAGGAAAAACATATTCCAATATTTACAAAGATAAGCGGGCTCATACATAGCCCATGGGCTCAAAATCTACCCTAAGGCTCATGAGAACCCTAGGGCCTTCCCTTGGATCTCTGGCCCAATCTACTAGGAGTCTTCTATCCAATGCCCTTGCGGGGTAGTATTGCATCAAAGCTCCTCCACGTTTTGTTGAAAAATGGTGTCCAGGGCATCCATGGCTTCCGTAATGCTTCCGTAAAATTTCTGAAAACCTTGGGTAAGCATATTTCACTTAATATTGGTGAAAGGGAAGAGAAAAAAAGATGAAAATCAAATCCGAAACACTTCCGTAAGGCTTCTATAACTTTTCCGTAAAGTACAAAAAGGGGGGTGAACTTAGTAATTGGGGTGCGTTTAGAAATCTTCCTCAAGAAGCCTCTGGGCGGCAAGCACCTCCCTTTTTCCCTATAAATAGGGGAGGAGGGGCTGTTCCAAAATGTTCATGACCCCTAGGCTTTGCATTTCGGCTATTTTGGGTAAAAAAAAACATGTTTTCGTGAAGAAAAATCGAGTCAAAGTGCTTCCGTAACGCTTCTGAGACGTTTCCGTGAGCAAATCTGTGAAGATCTTTCTGCGTTCTTCGTTCGTTCTTCATTCTTCAACTGGCAAGTGTTCCAATTCAAGACTTTCAATTCATTTCTTATTTTGTTTGCTTTCATCTTCATCTCGTTCACTTTCGATTTTCTTTTCTTCAGTTTTTAATGTGCTTTAATCGTTTATTTAAGCCGTTATCTCGCCTAATAAATGATAAAATGAATTTCAACCGATCATTTGTGTTGTAATGTCATTTAATCACTGTTAAAGCAAAATCTAACCGATCGTTCACGCTGTAACCTCGATTAAACCAAAAAAAGCAAAATAATAATAAAATAATCAAAATATCTTGAAAAAATAATAAAAAAATAATCAAAATATCTTTGAATAAAATAATCAAAAAAATCAATCAGACGTTTTACTTTGGAAGTTTCCTTGAATGAGTTGACTAATAAATAACCAAAGTGAAACTAAGGCTAAAATCAACTCACAAATCAAGCTTTGTCCGCAAAAATCACTAAAAACCGTTTTAAGGTCCAACGCCTTAAACGGTCCTCTTTGCTTTTATTAGTTAACATGGACCATTCAAAAGCATAAAATCAACATGTAACTTTACCACTTTTGCAAGAACTACGTAGGTCTGATTCCCTCATCGCAATTGAGGATACGTAAGAGCAAAAGCCCCGCTTTTATCGACCACCCCAAGAGATTGTTAATGGTCCAACGCCTTAACGTTTCTCTTCTTTCAAAAATAAGAGATCATTAATGGTCCAACGCCTTAATGTTTCTCTCCTTTCAAGAGATCGTTAATGGTCCAACGCCTTAACGTTTCTCTCCTTTCAAAATCAAAAGATCGTTTAATGGTCCAACGCCTTAAATGACCTTTGTTCGGTTAAAATTGATCTTGTAGAAATAGATCAAAACAACTTAACCAACGTTTAGTTCTGAAAGAACTACGTAGGTCTGATTTCCTCATCGCAATTGAGGATACATAGGAGCGAGGGAAACACCCTTGTCGACCACACCAAAATTAAAAACATAAAAAGCATAAAAACACAAAAAGACATAAAAAAGGGAAAATAAAACATTTTGAAGTCATATTTGCGCACTTGATTAAAGGTTGTCGTCCCTTGTGATGGACGCGTGGGGTGCTAATACCTTCCCCGTGTGTAAAAAAAACTCCTGAACCTTTCACGATTAAAGTTCGTAGACCACACCTTTCTGGTTTTTGCGACATTTTCCTCAAATAAACATTGGTGGCGACTTTGCACATTTTCCTTTCTTGGAAGACGCACCCGTGAGCCCCGCGTCGCCCTCTTGTCGAAGGGTAGGTTGCGACAAAGGTGTATGTCATAAAATGTTTTTTTTCACCAAGGGAAAAAATGTGTGCATAAATATATGTATGTCCTAGAGAAACCTACACATCGATGAGTAAATGTTTTCTCTAAATTAACATTGACATTTGCATTTTTTTTGGAAGGAAGTGTACGCCATTTTTGTTTGATTTAGCTTTTATTGTGATAAGTTGCTTTCTTGTAAACTAACTTTACAAATGTGTCCTTGCAGGAGATGGCTCCGAGAAAGCTCCTCGCCAAGAGGTCCAAGAAAGACATAGTTGGAGAGGGTTCCAGTGCGGCCCCACAGGCTAATGTGGACTTCAATAGTCACAGGTCCAAAGTGCCGAACACCAATAGCGGTTTGAGACCATCAATGGCTGGTCGTTCCTCAGAGAGACGAAGAGTTTGCTAAGTTCCAAGAGGAGATAGCCCGGAGGCATTGGGCTCCGCTCGTATCACCCATGGCTAAGTTGGATCTTGAAATAGTCATGGAGTTTTATGCTAATGTCAAACCTCAGGCTTTGATGAGGAGGCTATTAGCCAGTTTCTGTGCGTGCCGGGGTAGGACTTTGCCTGGACTGCCGCGGGGAGAAGGGTACGGATTATGCGTACCAGCATGACCACTCTCACGCAAATCTGGATGACATTGCTGCTTAGCTACATTCTCCCTAGCGACCATAACTCGGACCTCCCTTGCCAAAGTGTCAGCTGGTCTACGGCATACTGACATAGGTGAGTGTACATGTGGCTCAACTGATCTCTGATGCTATTTACCAGTTTGCAGGGATTGTGCCTACGAGACACCCGGTGGACCCAGAGATGTCCAATAGGGCCTTGGGATTTCCTGCTCTGATTACAGGCCTCTGTCAGTTCTATGGAGTGTCGGTCACCCCTAGAAATCTTATCTGGTCTCCTATTAACAGGGCTTTCATTGAGAAGTATTACATGCCCATGCAGGCACAGGGCTAGGCACCACAACAGCCAGAGGAGGGCCAGCAGCAAGCAGCTGCAGACGCACCACTGCCATCTCCAGAGTTCACCTCGGCTCACTTGTAAAGGTTGGAACGCTGTACACGATGCTTGATCAGGATTAGGCTAGACTATCACGAGGAATCAGGGTTTAGCATTTCAGGAGACACCATAGAACATATGAGCATTGTTAAGTAAAGAATATCTTTATAACATCAGGCACCTAATAGGAAGACCAACGTGTTGTCTACTTGTCTTTACACATCATTACTCATGTGATTTTCCTTTTAATAGTTAGTTTACATACTTGTTCATAGGCCACACATATCTTTTAATACTAGACACCTATTCATTGAATATAGCTTTACCAAGTAACACATGTTCCCCGAGAGTTCGATACTCGATTCTTACCATTTTATACTACTTGCGCGATCCAGTGCACTTGCCGGGTTCAAACAACCACTTATTTAAGCCTGAAATCAGAAATGGAAGAGGAGTTTGGGCAATTCTCAAAGCTTTTGCATGTTTAGAGATTTCTAGAGAGAGAAAGTTCCAAGTTCCAGAGAGTTTTGAGAGCATTTGTTGTGCAAAGACTGGCAGAGAACTGAGCTTGAAGAGGAAGCCATCCTGAGAGCATGACATAAGTTTGTGAGTGATTGTGAGGTTCTAGAGGTGCAGGAGACATCCCCAATTCTTGTATTTCTTCAATCCATCATTTTTCTCTTCTCTTTGTTGTAAAGGAAGCTTCCCAGATATGGAGAGCTAAATCCTCTGTTGGTTCTTCCTTGTAGGTACTTAATGTAAATACATGCATATCTATTTAATGATGTTTTATGTGTTCTCTGTGCTATCAGTACGTCATTTCAGCGTGTTTTTGCCTTGATCACATAGATGCATGCTTTGTTAGGATCATTCAATAGTGGAAACTGGTCTGATTCTTAGAACTTGATAGGACAGAGCTAGTTTATCATATTATCACGAAGGATCGAGGTACAATAACCTAGTTGTTTGTATGTTTGTCTTAATGTGGTTCTGGTCGAGTTTAGTCCAACAAGAGGAATCTGAGGACGATGCTTGATCAGGATTAGGCTAGACTATCACGAGGGATCGGGGTTTATCATTTCAAGAGACACCATAGAACACATGAGCATTGTTAAGTAGAGAATATCCTTATAACATCAGGCACCTACTAGGAAGACCAGCACGTTGTCTAGTTGTCTTTACACATTATTACTCATGTGATTTTCCTTTTTAATAGTAGTTTACATATCTATTCATAGTCCACACATATCTTTTCGTACTAGACACCTATTCACTGAATATAGCTTTACCAAGTAACACAAGTTCCCCGAGAGTTCGATACTCGATTCTTACCATTTTATACTACTTACGCGATCCGGTGCACTTGCCGGGTTCGAACACCCACCACTGTGTAATCTGAATTTTGCTTCCAAAACCCCCTATTGTAACTAAAAGGTGATAACCTGTCATGGAAGGCTAAAGCTTCTGTTGGGAATTTCTGCTGAGCCTTGATGTAAAAACTCTTTATTATTTATTTAATGTTGTTTTGATGTGTTCATTGCTTGTATCTGCATTTAATTATTGCATGTCTGTGGACTGATCACCCATGTGTGTGTAAAGTTAGGATTTTTAGCATTGGAAAATGTTTTGAATCCTTAGAACTGGATAGAGCAGGGCTAGATAACTGTATGTCTGGACACAGTGCAGGGATTTAGTTTTTAATATGTTGTAATCATAATGCAATTCGTTTAGGCTAAGTCGATGAGACATCCTAGAGCGAGGTTTAAATAGAATTAGTCCATTCACGCGAGGAATCAATGTATGGTGTATTTGCCCTCAGCATAGAACACAAAAAAAAACCTTAAATAGAGAAAAACCTTTAATTGCATCAAGTTACTCAGTAGAAGGACCGAACGTTTTAATCAACTGTTTATCCCTCACATTTACATAGTTAATTTTGTTGTTATCTTTGGAATTGCAACTATATCCTGTGTTTATTTCCATTTCATGATTTTATACAAATGTCTACTTATTGAATGAATGCTTTTCCGAATGAAACAAACTCTCTGTGATTCGATACTTGGTACTTACCATTTTATATTACTTGTGATTCAGTACACTTGCTGATAAATTTCACAATAGTGTAGAGAAGTGAACAGTAGGTCCTCCTTAACACGTATGACGGGTGCATCCTTCCTTCCGTCAGACCCTTGTGCGGCATATTTCCATGGCACCACCTTATCACTTCTATAAGGGAAGGGCACAGGCGTCTTAACTGTAAAGGGATGGAAGCCTTGGGGCCTTTGAGTGGTGACGTCCCTGGTGAAGTGGATTACCAAAGGCTTGGGCTTACACGGGTTTTTGTCATCTGAGTGCATGCATATATCTCCTTCCCCTTTCTTCGCACTGTAGACTTCAATTTGCCCCTTATTCATCATTCCTTGTAGTAGCTCCTCCACTATTGGATAGGTCTCCACATCATGCAATGTCCCTGGATGCATTAAACAAGAATCTCCTTTGTCACCATCAAGGTCAATCATACCAGTCACGCGCAATGCTTCCAATATGAACCGTCTAGAGGTTCACACATTCCCTATCTGCTTCAGCGCACGAGACTCCCATTCTTCCACTACATTCACTGCCAAGCCTCTATGATTAGCGAGTGGATTAGTCCTCACATTCAGACTATCCTCTTGAAATGTCAGCCATCCAGCATCAATCAAACTTTGTACCTTGTGCTTGAAGGCTACATACTGCTCGATAGAGTGCCCCAGAACACCACCATGATAGGCGTGGGTTGCGTTGGGATTGTACCATTGGAGAAAAGGAGGTTGATAGACCTTCCCTAGGCTCACCACAGCAATTTGGTTGTTGATGATGCAATCCTACCCCCTAAGGGTATTGGATAGAAGACTCTAAGAGGCTTGGGCTAGAGCTACTAAAGAAGGCCCTAGGGTTCTCATGAACCTTAGGGTAGATTTTTTAGACCATGGGTCAAGGTTGGATCCACTCTTCTTTGTAGATATTAGAATAGGTTTTTCCTTCTTTTGGACCTTGTATTTTGGCCATTCTAGTAGTATAGGGTTTTAGCCTTGTATTTCAGGGCATTTTGAGTAGTCTTTGTAGTAGGGACTTTTTTTTTTGTATTTTCATGTATTTTTGGAATGGGGGTGAGCTTAGCTATTATAGGGGGTGTGTAGCTAAGCTCTAGCTTCTCATCTCAAGGAGGTGAGCTTAGCTATTAGAGAGGTGTGTGTAGCTAAGCTCTAGCTTCTTTTGGAATCTCCATTGTTTTTTCTTCATTTTTTCTCCATGTATCTCCTCAAATGTCTTGTGCTAAATGTTGTTAACATGATTCTTTAGAGTTTTCACCGATTAAACTTGCTATAGAAGCTAGATTTTATTTTCTATGGTTCAAATTTCTTGTTCTTGTTCTTGAACCATGAATTGTGTTGAGTTTACGTTCCTTTGAGTTTTGTCTTGTTATTTTTTGTGGCTGAAACCTAAACCATAAAATTCTTACAAAAATATTAAAGTAGAAGAAAACCTCAAAAATCTAGAGTGACTTGTTCACCTATTGTAGTTTTGTCATAGAAGTCATGTCTAGTCATGAAACTTGTCACATAAGATTTCTTATGTTGTGCTGAATTTTATTTTTCTTGTTTCTTTATCTGACTCATTTGTTCATGAGTGTATGATATTCTTTTAGTCCTTAACATATTCATGCAAAATTCTTAGAGAGTCTTTGATTGTGAACCTTTTCTTGAACTTCTAGGTTTCCTTATGATTGTGTCTATTGTGAATTTGAGTTTTGGTGATTGAATTGCTGGCTGAAATGTTGATCCTAAGTGAATATTGAACTCCTAAAACTGTGGTAAACAATCCTAGTGAGTTCAACATACATAGGAAGGTTGAAAGTAAGCCCAAGGCAATCAATATACAATGCTTAAAAAAAAACCGTTGGTGCTGGCAGCTTGGACATACAAACTTGTAAAAATTACTGAGATTTGGTTACTTCGAATTTTGAGCTGAAATTTTACTGAATTTTCTAGACATCTGGAAAAAAGTTATAAAAAAATAAACAAGTGATTTGGATAAAAGGAAAAAATACTAAAAATCACACAAGTTGGCTGGAAAATCAGTATCCAGAAAAAAAAAAGGTGAAAGGGAAGTGTGCTTGTTGTTTTGGCTCAAAATTTATTCTATAATTGTAAATTTCAATTGAAAATTAGTGTGAAGACAAGTGCCAAAGCTAGAGGTTTTTTGAGTCTTTTTTTTCAGTTTTTTTACTCTACTCTAGAACCATTCTAAGTTTCTCTTTGAGTCCTAGCTTGCTTCTATGTCCTTTTCATTGCTTTAATTGTTGAATAATCCTTGAAATATTGTCTTGTTAAAACTCCATTGATTTAGCTTTCATTTCTTTTTTTTTTTGTCTTTGGTTATTGCTTGTCTCTTTGTTTCCTTGTTTGTGAGTTGCCATATAGGGAATTGGAAAGAAGGATTGGTGCTATCCCTTGAAGAATTTGAGTCAAGAAGCAAGGGGTCAACCACCTTAAGAGCTATTGGACTAAGAAGCACTCCAAATTGAGTGAATCATCAAAGAGAGAACCACCACCAAAAGTGAGGACCGTTTTGTAATTTTGTAATTTTCAATTTACTTACCTTCATTGCTTTCAAGTTTTGTAATAAAAAGGCCTTTCATTGGAAGTGTGTTGGGAGCCTCCAATAGGTTACCAAACTTCCATTTGTGTGTAATAATTTTAGGCAATTTTTCCTTAGGATAGTGAGTGTTTTGTTGGGAACCTTGAATGTGGTCATCCAAACACTCTTGGGATTCACCTAGTTTACATTTCTTGCTTACTTTCATAGCTTATTTCCTTTACCTTCCATTGTCAAACCGCCTAAATAGCTTTCCTTTTACCAATTAGTTTTTTACCTTATCTTTCACACCTCTTTTAGTGTTTATTTTGGCTAGTTTCAACCATAGTTTCTTTTACCTTTTGTTTTCAAACCTCCAACAAGAAAGAACCACAACTTAGGAACCAACATGAGTCTTCATTCATTCATCTAGTGTTAATGGTGAGGGTTCTACTCCTAAGGACCCCTTGTATAAGATATTAGATGAGTTGAGATCCCTTAAGTTGTGGAAAGAAAAACAAGAGAGAAAAGAAAAAGGAAAAAAAAGAGTGGAAGAAATAAGTCAAGATGAAAAAGAGAAAATAAGGGAAGAAGAAAGAAGGAAAATAGTAAAAGAGTAAAGAAAAGAAAAACATGCCTCCTATAGTAGTCATAACTCTTGCAAGAGCCTAAGTGAATAACTTCATGACTATTATGAAGGAAGGCATAGGGCACATCTTAGACCTCACTCCCATAGGAGAGAAAAGGAAAGAAAGCCTCAAGAGGCTAACATTAACCTCCCATACTTCCATGGGAAGGACAATGTAGAGGCTAACTTAGATTGGGAAATAAGGGTAGAGCAACAACTTAAAAAGAAGTCTACTTCAAAATCTTATGGCTCTCACTCTTATCCAAAGAAAGACCAAGGCCAAGGCATCCTATGGGTGACACCTTCTAAGACCAAAGATGATAAGCGGAAGACAATAGAAAAACAACCCCTTAAGGCTAGTATGCAAGAGAAGACTAGCTCCTTGAAGTGCTTTAAATGTCTTGGAAGAGGACACATTACTTCTAAATGCCCCACCAAGAAAACCATGATTAGGAGGGGCCAAGACATTTATAGTAGCCAAGATGAGGCTACTACTTCACCTTCCTCTAGTGAAAGTGAAGAAGAAAAAGGGTAAGAATCTAGTGAAGAAATCTACCCCTAAGAAGAAGGACAACCTTTAATGGTTAAGGAGGAGTGTAAGGAGGTAAGTGTCTCCTCCAAGAGGTTAGTTAAGAAGGAAAGCCATTTTGAAATAAAGACAATTATTAAAGAAACTTCCCCTCATAGACAACCTCCACATCTTCTCCTTTGTAAAAAGACACTTGTTAACACTGCCACACCTCTTGGGCTTGAGGTTATTCCTCAAGTAAAGGAGTTGTTGGATGAGTGTTTGGTTCGTAAGAGCTTAAATCCTTGTGCTTTGTTGGTGCCCAAAATAGGTATTATTAGGCACCAAATCCCTACAATAAGTGATATGATGAATGTGTTGAGTGTTGCAACCCTCTTTTGTAAAATTAGTCATGCACCCAACGTCTTCATGATTCATGTACATAGGGACTCATTAGGTAGGTTTGTTCTTATTTTTGGTTTTAATACAAACTTAGGTGCTCATTGGGACACCGTAGGTTTGTCGAATTTTTTTGTAGGAATAATCAACATAAAAATACAGAAAATGGTACGCTTCATTTCATTACTTTCCTTAATTTTTTAAATAGTGATCAAGGGGTTCCCACGGACCCTAAGAGAATAAAGGTCATTCCTGATTGGCCCACTCCACCAAGTATAAGGGAAATCTGGGGCGGCCATGACTTAACAAACTTTTACATAAGGTTTGTCCCATATTTTTCTATTCTTGTAGCACCACTCATTGACTTGGTGAGGAACAGTGTTCCCTCATGGCAAGATGTCCATGAAAGGGGTTTTCATACCTTACCCTACTGTAGCATACCCAACACAACTAATACATATGTTTTTATTCTTTTTACAGGTGTTGAGGGAAGGAGCCCAGAGTATGAAGAACCTCGGGATTTGAGGTCAAATCCTTTCCAAGGTAGAAGGGATGATGCAATCCTACCCCCTAAGGGTATTGGATAGAAGACTCCAAGAGGCTTGGGCTAGAGCTACTAAAGAAGGCCCTAGGGTTCTCATGAACCTTAGGGTAGATTTTTGAGACCATGGGTCAAGGTTGGATCCACTCTTCTTTGTAGATATTAGAATAGGTTTTTCCTTCTTTTGGGCCTTGTATTTTGGCCATTCTAGTAGTATTGGGTTTTAGCCTTATATTTCATGGCATTTTGAGTAGTCTTTGTAGTAGGGACTTTTTTTTGTATTTTCATGTATTTTTGGAATGGGGGTGAGCTTAGCTATTATAGGGGGTGTGTAGCTAATCTCTAGCTTCTCATCTCAAGGAGGTAAGCTTAGCTATTAGAGAGGTGTGTGTAGCTAAGCTCTAGCTTCTTTAGGAATCTTCTCAAGGAAGCTTCTCAAGGAGGTGAGCTTAGTTATTAGAGGGGTGTATGTAGCTAAGCTCTAGCTTCTCAAGGAAGTTTTCTCAAAGAAGCTTCTCAAGGAAGTTTTCTCAAAGAAGCTTCTCAAGGAAGTTTTCTCAAGAAAGCTTCTCGAGGAAGCTACCTAGTCTATAAATAGAAGCATGTGTAACACTTGTGGTAACTTTGATGAATGAGAGTCTTGTGAGACATACTTCAAAGTTCCACTTCTCTACCACTTTTATTCCTTCAATTTCGTGCTCCCCCCTCTCTCTTTCTCTCCCTCTTTCTTTTCCTCCATTGAAGCATCCTCTCCAAGCTTCTTATCCAAGGCTCATCTTGGTGGTGAAGCTCCTTCTTCCATGGCTTATTCCCTAGTGGATGGCGCATGCTCTCACCTCTTCTCCTTTGTCTTCCGCTGCATCTCCATGGTGGAAAATCACCATTAAAGGACCTCATTGAAGCTCAAAGATCCAGCCTCCATAGAAGCCCTACAAGCAAGCTTCCATCAGCTGAGCAAAGATCGGTATAAGGCATCGGTATTGGGGTGAACTCCGCAGGTTTTCTTTCTGGGAAGTTCCTCCTTGGGTTTGTGTTTGTGTTGGGGTTGGGATTTCCAATTGGTCAAGGCTATGCAGGAAATGGATTTTGTGGGGGAGGCCTTTGTGGTTTAGTGGGAATTCTCTATTGGATGGGTGTCAGACAGGGAGGAGATCCGATATTGACTGAGTAATTGTACTGGTGCGGGAGATTTTGGTAAGTGGGGTTGTGAGGGGTTTGTTGGGACTTTGGCCATGTGAGAGTTGCGGTTACGACATGGGCATCTCCCTCCTTTTTCTTAGCTCCACCTATTTTGGTCCTCCTATTGCTAGCACTTGTTGAAGCAACGTAATCAAATTTGCCCCTTCTTAGGCCCACTTCAATCCTTTCGCCCGCAAATACCAGATCTGCAAAGCTTGAAGGCATGTAACCCACCATCTTCTCATAGTATAACACTGGTAATGTGTTTACTATCATTGTTATCATCTCCCTCTCCATCATTGGAGGTGCTACCTGAGCTACCAAATCCTTCCACCTCTGGGCGTATTCTTTGAAAGACTCATGCTCCCTCTTGCACATGTTTTGCAATTGTATTTTATCGAGATCCATGTTAGAGTTGTATTGATACTCCTGATGAAGGCAGCCATTAAGTCTTTCCAAGAACAGATTCGGGAAGATTCCAGGTTAGTATACCAAGTGATTGTTGCCCTGGCCAAACTCTCTTGAAAAAATGCATCAAGAGTTTCTCATCTTTCGTGTATGCCCCCATCTTCCGACAGTACATTATCAGGTGGTTCTTAGGACAAGTAGTCCCTTTGTATTTGTCAAAATCTGGCACCTTGAATTTGGGAGGGATGACGATGTCGGGCACTAGGCATAGTTCTGCCATGTCAGCAAAAGGGTAATCTCCAATCCCCTCAATAGCCCTTAACCTTTCCTCTATAATATCAAATTTCTCCCTTTCCTCCATGACAGGAGGTAGTCTTCCCACCGAGAAATGTAAGGCTTGCAATGGGCGATGCTGAGGGCCCCCCGAGGTGTTAGGCTGGGGCATGCCACCAAATGTTGGTCCCTCAGTGGCATATCTGGGGTAAGGCTCAAAGTCGGCCAGAGCGTGGTCTCGGGGCTCTTCACGTGCCCCCCCCCCCCCCCCATGGGCTGAGCAAAATGTGCATGCCCCAACTGGGGTTGCTGGCTTTCAAGGGGAACAAGAGTGGAGTGGTCAGCATTCTCGTTGGGCACATGCACAACATTGGGTGGTGCATAGTTGTGAGGCAAGCCGTATGGTGGGAAAGAAATCTTGCCTTGCACAACATGGGGACTGGATGTACTTCCCAATGCTTCTCCTCCCTGACCTACCACGTTCGGGATTGGATGACTTATTTGATTCAAGCCAGATGGGTGAGTCAGATCTACCTCAGCGGTGATGCTGGTAGTGGCAATTGCAGCCACATTGCTCTCCATTATTTTCTTCATGTTCAACATGGCCTCCATCATGGCGGCCATTTGGTCTTTCATGGCCTCCATGTCGACCTTCAACTATTCCTGAACTTCCTCTACCTCACTCATGATTCTAGCCTTGGCGCGCGTTCAGTAAGGGTGTCGTAAAGCGCATTCGTTCTTTTTGGTTACTATAATTACTTTTTGGTGATGACAATGACTATTAAAAAACACAATGCAATGAGTAATGCAACAACTAACTAAACATAAATGCATGAGAATGATAAGTTATTGAAGTATTGAATCCACGCAGAACTTTCAATAAAGACATAGGGTCGAATGAAATCCCATTTTCATTAAGAAACAACGTCATTTATCTTGCCAAAGCCAAAGCATAAATACAACATAAACGCCTCAGCGATTCCTAATTATGTGGGTCATTAGTTCGACCATGTGTTGGCAGTAATCCAAAAGAACATTAACTTCATCAGGAGCCGAGTACGTGTCGGCCATTGCCTTGGCCCTATCCAACAACCTTGGAAGCTCTTGACTCCCATTCAGAGTGAGAGAAAACATATCCATCCATTTCATAGCTTCCCCATGCAATGATTCTATCACCCTCTCTCTTGCTTCCCTTTCAATTTGCAGAGCCGATTGATTGGAGCCGTATCCGAATCAAATAAACATTAAATTACAGTATCTAGGAAGTGATCCTAGGTTGTCTCCCAGTGAGCAATGATCAAACAAACGTTCATAACATATAATAATAAAACAGTAACGAAATGGGGGGGGGGGTTGTTTGTTTTTGTAATTTAAACAGCAAGCAAACTTGAATTAAAAAAAATAACAAAACTAAAACATGTTGTTTCCCCTTGATTCAAAAGCATGTCTCTTATCCTAGGTTACGAGAAATTATCCCTAATCATTTCAACCACTTAATCCAACCCGAAATTAATTTACTAAGCGAAAATTAATATAAGACTGTCATTATGTGATTAAGCAACACATACACCAATTAATCCCCCTCAAATGTCCATTAAGCATGAATGTTAATTAAGCACAGAGACAATTAATCAAGCATTAAGCATGCATGGATTAATATCAGGAACAAATACAAAATAATTGGTGAAGGGGAAAAACTAATCAGAATTTAATATTAATAAAAAAACCTCAAAGAGAGCTATGCTTAATCCTCAAGAGAAAAAAACACTAGAGATTCAGCCTTCCATTAACAACAGAAATGAAAATGAAACTGAAAGCAAAAGCAGAAAACGAAACTGGAATTTGAAGTAGAAAACGAAAATGGAGTTCTACGTGAACAGTAACACAAACCAAAACTCAAAATGAAAACCCTACAATCTTCCTATCTGGTGAACAGTAACCAGCCTCCACTTAAAACCCTAGCAGCTGGGCTCACTAAAGGTCACTAGGCCCCAAAGCTTACAAATCTAAATATTGGGCCGAATAAGGTCTGGTGGCCCAATTACAAAAATACCGCCCAAATACGAAATAAAATAAAACTGGATGAGAAATAAAATTGCCTGCTCTCTTTAAGTCCAAGCTGGTTCAACCCAATGCCGGATCCAAGCCCAAATGTTTATGATTCTCTTGAAATTAAATTAAAACACAGAATTAGTCAAGTAGGCCCAAATGATAAAACTGCATAATTAATTTGACAATTAAGGCTAATCAGTAATTAAAATGGTGATAGAAAGTACCTGGGTGCACAGATTTACCTATCAATGCTGACACATTTTTGCCCATGCTAACCCTTTCATTGCCTTTGAACCTCCTTTTGTGGGTGCACAGCTCCTTTAGAAACTTGGCATATCTTGGAATTTGCTTGATGGCATCTAGCAAAGGTATGTTCACCTCTACTTTCCTGAAGGTCTCCAAGATCTCCTTATCCACTTCTTCCATCTTTTTGTTGGAATTGCTCTAGGTGGAAATGAAAGAGGGATAGGAGGCTACTGCAAGTCAGAACTACTAGAAGAAGGTCCACCTGCATGAAAATTTTTGTTAGCTCCCTCATGATCAGGAAGCTTTCTCTTTTGTGTAGCTAGCTCATCCTCTTTTTTAGGTGTAGATTGAAGCTTGATAGATTCAGGTGCAGGTGCTGCTACTGGTGGAGGCACTTCAATTTGCTTGCCAGACCTCAAGGTGATGGCACTCACATTTTTCGGATTTTGCACAGTTTGTGAAGGCAATTTGTCAGAATTTTGGGACTGAGCTTGGTTCAACTGAATAGCCATCTGCCCCATCTGATTTGTCAGACTCTGAATAGAGCCTCTTGTCTCTTGCTGAAATTGCATATTCTGGATGGTCATTTGTCTCACTAACTCCTCTAAGGAAGGTTGAGAAGGGGCCTCAGTTGCTTGTTGTCTTTGTTGTTGTTGCTACATTGGAGGAGGAACATATGGCCTGCTTGGACTAGCAACATTCTGGAAGAGAGGGACAGGTTGTTGCTGTTGCTGTTGTTGTTGTGGAGGATTTGCCCATCTCAGATTTGGATGATTCCTCCAACCTGGATTGTATCTATTGCTTGAAAGATCATAATTATTCTGTTGTTGTTGGTTTTGCTGTTGAGGGGGTCTATTATAAATGTTTGCAGCATAGGCTTCAGGTTGCTCATTGATTCCAGATTGCTGCAAAGAAGGACAAAGATCTGTATGGTGATCAGCAGAAGAACATAGACCACAGACTCTTGCAATAGTAACAGGTGCAGATGCAGATTTCTGATTTATGGCAAGCTGAGTTACTAGGTTGACCAAGGCATCAAGTTTTCCCTCAAGCTTCTTATTTTCAGCAGATGAAGATGAATCTGTGGCCACATCATGGACTCCTCTAAGGACAATAGCATCATTTCTTGCATTGAATTGTTGGAAGTTGGAAGCCATCTTCTCAATCAGATTCCTAGCCTCAATAGGAGTCATATCACCAAGAGCTCCACCACTGGCAGCATCAATCATACTCCTCTCCATGTTGCTAAGTCCCTCATAGAAATATTGCAAAAAGAGTTGCTCATAAATCTGGTGGTGAGGACAGCTTGCACACAATTTCTTGAATCTTTCCCAGTACTCATGCAAGCTCTCTCCACTAAGTTGCCTGATGCCTGAAATATCTTTTTTTATGGCAGTGGTCCTAGATGTAGGGAAGAATTTCTCCAATAACACCTTCTTAAGGTCATCCCAACTGGTAATGGACCTGGGAGCAAGGTAGTACAGCCAATCTTTCGCCACTCCCTCTAGAGAATGAGGAAAAGCCTTTAGAAAGATATGATCTTCCTGGACATCAAGGGGTTTCGTGGTGGAACAGACAATAAGGAACTCCTTAAGATGCTTACGAGGATCTTCACCTGCAAGACCATGAAACTTGGGCAGTAAATGTATTAGTCCAATCTTGGGAACATATGGAACATCCTCATCAGGAAATTGAATGCACAAGCTTTCATAAGTGAAGTCAGGTGCAGCCATCTCCCTAAGATTCCTTTCACGAGGTGGAGATTGAGACATGTTCTCAGTATGCAAATTAGCAGCCGAATGCTCAAAATCAGAATATTCATAATCACCAGCAACAGAATGCTCAGAATGCACAAAATGCACAAAATGCACAGAATGCTCAGGAAGCACACTATGCCTAACTAATCTATGAAAGGTTCCATCTATTTCAGGATCAAAGGGTTGTAAATCACCTGGATTGCCCCTAGTCATGCACTATATGCAGCAAATCATGTATTTTTCAAACAAGCACCAAAGTGGGTAAAACTACAACTATACTCAAACACTATCCAAATGAGCTGAACATTTGTGAGCAACACCCTCAAATCATGAAAAGATAGCACAAAAATTTTCAGACAATAATTCAAAGTCTAACTATGAAAACTGCCTAAGAAAAATTTAGAAAAATGGGACAATAATACTTAAAAAAAAAAACTTAGTAAACAACTGATTTTTTAAGTTCTGAGAATCGCAACCGGCTAAAGCGGGTTAGGACAGCATGGAAAATTTTTTTCTACCCCAAATGCATATATAATAATAGTCATTTTGATAACCAGAGCAAAAGTTATGGCTGTTTTAAGTTTTGCTAAAAATAAGTTCCCAAATTTTTTGTATCTCTCAAATTCAGCCACACCAAGTGCTTCTGGTATTTTTTACACAAAATATGGATCAAAAGAAACTACCACACAAAAAATCAGCCAAAAATAACAACTCTAGCTATCAAAACAAAAATCAACGATTAATTAGCAAAATCTGACACTATTCACAACACTATTCACCTCTAAATAGGGGGCGCCTCTGAAAAACAAAACAGAACACTACACAACACCACACACCCAAAACACACACAAACAACACTAAACAACGCTAAGCAATAGAACTACACACAAAACAACTAAACACTGCAAATTAATCACATAACACAGATTTTATAAAAACACACAGAAACAAACACAAAGACACAAAAACATAATTATGAACCTTTGGACCACTACTCCCCGGCAACGGCGCCAAATTTGATCGGAGCCGTATCCGAATCAAATAAACATTAAAATGCAGTATCTAGGAAGTGATCCTAGGTCATCTCCCAGTGAGCAATGATCAAACAAACGTTCATAACATATAATAATAAAACAATAATGAAATGGGGAGGGGTTTGTTTGTTTTTGTAATTTAAACAGCAAGCAAACTTGAATTAAAAAAAATAACAAAAACTAAAACATGTTGTTTCCCCTTGATTCAAAAGCATGTCTCTTATCCTAGGTTATGAGAAATTATCCCTAATCAGTTCAACCACTTAATCCAACCCGAAATTAATTTACTAAGCGAAAATTAACACAAGGCTGTCATTATGTGATTAAGCAACACATACACCAATTAATCCCTCTCACATGTCCATTAAGCATGAATGTTAATTAAGCACAGAGACAATTAATCAAGCATTAAGAATGCATGGATTAATATAAGCAACAAATACAGAATAATTGGTGAAGGGGAAAAACTGATTAGAATTTAATATTAATAACAAAACCTCAAAGAGAGCTATGCTTAATCCTGAAGAGAAAACAACACTAGAGATTCAACCTTCCATTAACAACAGAAATGAAAACAAAACTGAAAGAAAAAGCAGAAAATGAAACTGGAATTTGATGCAGAAAACGAAAATGGAGTTCTACGTGAATAGTACCATGCGTGAACAGTAACACAAACCAAAACTCAAAATGAAAACTGTAGAAGCAAGCTTAATGATGAATCAAGATTGATTCAAGGAGTTTTGATGATAACAAAGATGATGACAAAAAGCTCAAAAGTCAAGATCACTTCATGATAACAAAGATGATGACATTCAAGAATGAGTTCAAGATTGAGTCAAGAACACTTCAAGGATCAAGAGGAAATTTGATTTCAAGAATCAAGATTCAAGACTCAAGATTCAAGAATAATCAAGATCAACATTCAAGACTCACGATTGAAGAATAATCAAGATCAACATTCAATACTCAAAGATTCAAGAATCAATAGAAGACTTAATCAAGATAAGTATTAAAAAGTTTTTTCAAAACATTGAGTAGCATAAGAAGTTTTTACAAAATCATTACCAAAGAGTTTTACTCTCTGGTAATCGATTACCAGATTATAGTAATCGATTACCAGTGGTTTTAAAACGTTTAGATTTTCAAAATTCAAAATGAAGAGTCACATCTGTTGATGTGTAATCGATTACACCTTTATGGTAATCGATTACCAGTTACTGTTTTCGAAAAATTCATTTGCAAAAGTCACATTTCTTCAAGTGACTTGTTTATGAAGATTCTTTCAAAAGTCATATCTTTTTAAGTGATTAGTTTTAAAGTAATTTCCAAGAGTTACAAGTTTTGACTTGAGTCATCAAGAAACTATAAATATGTGACCTTGGCATGAAACATTTTAACAATCACATTCATATCCATCATCTCTTTCAATCATTCTATCTTTCAATCTATCTTTCAAAATCTTCTTTGATTTCTTTCAGAACTTTCTGGTTTCATCTTCTCTTCATCTTTCTAAAAGTTTTTGTTCAAAACTTTCTCTTCCAAGAAAAGTTCTTTGTTCAAAAACTTGTGCTATTCATCTTTTTCATTCCCTTCTCCCTTTGCCAAAAAGAATTCGCCAAGGACTAACTGCCTGAATTATTTTTGTGTCTCTCTTCTTCCTTTTCCAAAAGAACGAAGGACTAACCGCTTGAATTCTTTTGTGTCTCCCTTCTCCCTTGTCAACGAATTCAATAAGACACAGTCTGAGAATTCTTTTGATTATTCCCTTTCCCATAAACAAAAGTTTTCAAAGGACTAACCGCCTAAGAATTCTTTTGTTTCCTCATTCACAAAGTTTCGAAGGACTAACCGCCTGAGAACTTTGTCTTAACACATTGGAGGGTACATCCTTTGTGGTACAAGTAGAGGGTACATCTACTTGGGTTGTTGACTGAGAACAAGAGAGGGTACATCTCTTGTGGATCAGTTCTAGTGGAGGGTACATCCACTAGGTTGTTCAAAGAGAACAAGGGAGGGTACATCCCCTGTGGATCTTTGCTTGTAAAAGGATTTTTACATGGTTGAAAAGAAATCTCAAGGACCGCAGGTCGCTTGGGGACTGGATGTAGGCACGGGTTGTTGCCGAACCAGTATAAAACTCTTGTGTGTTTGTCTTCTTCTTCCCTAATCTTTTAATTTCCGCTGTGCACTTTAATTCCTGCTTTTACTTTTGGTTAAGTTTCTTTTCTATTCTTTATTTTCTTAACAACATAGTAAAAGCCTAAGAGTAATTTTTTAATTAGTAAAGGTCTAGTAATGATTAATTCAACCCCCCCTTCTTAATTATTCTGAGGTCACTTGATCCAACAAAAACCAAACAATCTTCCTATCTCGTGAACAGTAACCAGCCTCCACTTAAAACCCTAGCAGTTGGGCTCACTAAAGGTCACTAGGCCCCAAAGCTTACAAATCTGATTATTGGGCCCAATAAGGTCTAGTGGCCCAATTACAAAAATACCGCCCAAAAACGAAATAAAATAAAATTGTCTGCTCTCTTCAAGTCCAAGCCGGTTCAGCCCAATTCTGGATCCAAGCCCAATTGCTTATAATTCTACAGAAATTAAATTAAAACACAGAATTAGTCAAGTAGGCCCAAATGATAAAACTGAATAATTAATTTGACAATTAAGGCTAATCAGTAATTAAAATGGTGACAGAAAGGGGTAAGAAATAAAAGAAAATAATGACACATCACCGATACCTTCGCATGTTCATCCTCCAGCCTCTGCCCACGACTAGTAGCTAGGTTCACCTTCTCCGTATATTGATGAATAATTGTAAACATATTCTCTTCCATTCTGCTCAGCTATTCCGTCAAACTTCTCTTCACCCTTTGATAAGCCTTCAACTTATCCTCTAACACCATGGTTTCCATCCTTGACTCGTCCCTCTCATCCTTTCTAAGCTTGAGCTCATTGTTGTTGCCCCATAGAGCCCCTCGGAACTTGTTCCTGCTCCATTCTTCCTTTCGGGCCCTTTTTGTTTCCTGCTCAATTGCTTCGTCCATAGTCATGTTGACATCTCTCAGCTCATCACACTCTTTCCTATCCCTAGTGACTGTCATCTTTAGCTTCTCCTTGACCACTCTTGTTTTTTCGAGCTCCGCTTTCAAAGCTTGCATTTCTTCGCTTTCCTCAGGGACTTCAGCTTTCTTCCCACTTAGGCCTTTTAGCTTTGGGAGACAATTTATTTCTTGCGTCCTAGACTTCAACCACTTTTGATAACCACCGATGATGCCATTGCTACTTCCCCTAAGCTTATTATCTTTCCTTTCCATTGTATTCCATGCTTAATGGATTCTCTGAAGTATCTTCGCATTGGCTTCACTGAAACCTCACGCAACGAAAGGCGTGATGATCTCCTCTAACGGTGCACCTTTCATAGGGTAGCCTAGTTGTCTTATGGCCAGCATGGGATTATAATTAATATAACCCCTCGTTCCCATCAAGGGGACGTTTGGGAATCCTTCACACGAGCATAACACTCCTGCCCTTCCTTCTTTCCACCGGGGGAACCAGCTAATGGACGCTCCTACCATACCTGCCAGGAGTTCTTCCTAATTTGCTTTTCCCTTTTCGATGCACATGCAATGACCTTGTAGAGGACAGACAGGTCTACCTTCATGAAAAAAAATGTGGGAGACCAACCACACATAAAGAACAAGTGTACAATAGACAATTCTTGCATTGCTCTTCTCGCATCTCAGGTCAAACGTATCATATGCATCATCCAAAACAATGATGATCGGGATTTCCTTGTTGTGATGATAAGCGAGAAAGGCGTCGATCGCTGCTAGATCCATCAACCCATCTAGATTCGGGAATAGTACCATCCCAAACACCAACAGTGCTAATATGTCAATGAATGAGGTCCACTCCCCTTGATTTATCAAAGCTTTTGCATTCTCCTCCAAGCACTTCCTTGGTATCCCAACTACCCTATTTCTATTTTGCTTCAACCGGTCTAGCTCCTGTTCCGAAATTTCGACCACTTTTGCTATTCTAGCCATAGAAGGATAGAACCCCGAAAAAAGGTATGGCTTCCTTCCTCCTAGCAGGCATCCTAAGATCCCTTCGAACTCTTTTATGGTCGGTGCCAACTAAAAATCCTCAAAAGTGAAGCATCTGAGCGACTGGTTGTAGTATTGAGCAAGGGATGCGATGGCTTCAACGGATACTTCTACCATGGCCAAATCTCAAATTTTCCTATACGCCTTGCTGAAGGCTTGACGTCGAACTTGATCCATCCGCTGTCCTAGTTCTCACTAGCTGGCTAGTTCTAGGTTCTTGACCTTGACATGATAGAACCTCTTTTCAAAGGAGGGTGCTTGGTCTGACCCCATGTTTGCGGGAATGAAAATTTTGATGACCAATACGTCAACACCCTATCATAGAGGAGGTATGATGAATGCATTAGGGCATGTTTATGCTATGCATTGGGTATCATGGTTCATTTGCAGTCATGACCATGGTGCCCAATGCATGCAATTAAGAAGGCAATGCAGACTTTCTGTCTTCCCGTGATGAAGATGACAAAAACAAATGCAAGGCATAAGCAATGGCACGTCATGAGTATGCATGCGTGAAAGTAATGACTAATGACAACAAAAAGTATGTGGTTGGTAGCACAAAGAGAACATGCTAAACAAATGAGCATGATCACACAATGACTTAATGCCAAAATGCCACGTGTGAACATAATAACATGGTAAACACAGGAATGATATACACAATCACAATGTCATAAAGATATGCATGACTAGATCAAGGAAACAAAACATAGTGTCTTTGTTATGTGTCCCTAATTTAGGAACCTAATGGAAGGGATTAAAAGTTTGCTATTTAGTGACAACTCACAAGGGTGGTCGTACATAACTTTCAAAGGTTTCTAGAGACATTGTGGCGGTAGGGACTACCAGCGACAATGTATCATCAAAAAAGGAAAACACTAGATGAGGTTTCACAGTTATCAAGCAAGTCGGAGATTCAGCATGACCACAAATCGACCTCCACTTCCTATGTCTCACACAGACCTGGGCATAGGGCCTAATAACTTGTTGTGTGTGCAAAGGTGTAGGTGTCATGTGTGCATTAAACAAACAAATATTTCTAATTATGCATGTAATAGGTAGACAGCCACACACCAAACACAAAAGCATAGAAAAAGTGTTATATAAATATGGACAAAACAAGAATATAAAAGAGAAAAGGGAAACTAAATAAAGAAAGGGTCACGATAAACATTGCACACAGATTAAATGGCTTAACTCTCTAACAAGTCCTCGGTGGAGTCGTGTTAGTCGTCTTATAGGACTAACTTTTGTATAGAAAACATTTTCCAAAACTTGTATAGTTCCCCCAATTTATGGTTATTTTGTAGTGATTTTTGTAAATAAATCTTGTTTTATGGTTAAAGTTGTCTCTAGAATATGTCCATTGGATTTAATGATGAAATATGTGCAATTTCAGGTGAAAATGAGGCTAAGTCATGAAGTGCTAAAAGTGACAGTTGAACTTAGCTCATCAGTGGGCTAAGCGCGCATCCACCGCTAAGCGCAGCTTCAGCACGCTTAGCGCAACAGAAGAATTTGGCAAGGCATCAATATCAAGGCCGCGCACTAAGCACGAGATCAATGCATTAAGCACAACAGTTGTCTTCAGCCAGGCTCAGCGCACGACTGGCGCTAAGCTCAAATCCACTTACTCTCGCTAAGCACGAGGGTGGCGCTAAGCGCAACGTCGCGAATGCAGAGCCTATTTAAAGCCTGTCTTGTGCAGAATTAGGGTACAACTTTATGAAGGACCAGGGCATATAATTCCACAACACACCACAGTGCCTATTTCGGGAAAAGAGCTCTGGAGGCAGCAAGGGGAGCATCTTTCGCAGAGATACCTAGGTTTTGTAAGCTTATTATTGTTAGGGTTTCGTCTGTAATGGCTGGCTAAACACCCTTGTTGGGGATTTCTAATGAACAACTGATGTAATTATTTTCATATCTAATTGATTTTGTTTCTTGTGTTCAATGCTTCTTTCAGTGCTTAAATTTTGTATGCTCTTGGTCTGATCAACCATTTGTGTGCCTAGTTAGGTGATTTTAACATTGGGAAATGTATTGTTGCCTTAGAACTTGAATGAAGCAGAATTGAAACTTAGTCTTACAAGAGGGATCTACGGATTAAGTTTTGGTTTTAAGTATGTTGTTACAATAATGTTGTTTAGTCTAAGTCTAGTCCAACAAGAGGGATCTGAGGACAAAGCTTAGGCTAAATTAGGCTAAACTTTCGTAAGCTATTTAAGCTAAGTCTAATCCAACAAGAGGGATCTGAGGATGAAGCTTAGTTTAAGTTAGTCTAAACCTAGGAGGGCTGTCTAAATTGAGTTCAGTCCAACTAGGAATCGAGGTTTAGTAATTTAGGCTACAACATAGAACACAAACGCATGATCGATTAGAGAAACATCCTTTTATGCATCAACTGGTCTGTTAGAAAGACCCAACACTTCTACCTATTGCTATCAATTTTACTTACTTGCATTTTTACTATTTTTATCCTAAACCTAGTTTAATTCTATTTTAAACCATCAATTATCTATGTTTCTTTCAACAATGCCTTATTTATGAATTTAACCCGATCTTAGACTAGTTTCCCTGAGTTCGATACTCGGATTCATCCGTTTTAATTTTTAAATACTTGATGATCCGGTGCGCTTTCCGGCAAACCAGATTTCCCTTGAATATATTTGTACGAAGAAAAAGTGGAACAAAAAGTAACCGCAGGGGAAATCCAACAAGTCGCCAACTGTCGCAACCTACCATTCGAAGGGAGGGCGAGGCAAAATGAAAATGTGCGTCTTCGAAACAGGAGAACACACGGGAGTCACCACCAATGCTTATTCAAGGAAAAACATTAGAAAACCCAAAAAGAAAAGGTCTGTGAATTTCAAAAATAAGGGTTCAAGAGTTGTTTACGCGCGGGGAAGGTGTTAGCACCACACACGCCCATCACAAGGGATGATAGCCTTTAATCGAGTGTGCGCAACGTGACTTCAAAATTATTTATTTTCCCCTTTTATATTTTTACTTTTTGGGGTTGACAAGGGTGTTGCCCTTGCTCCTACGTATCCTCAGGTGCGATGAGGAATTTAGACCTACGTAGTTCTTTAAAGCAAGAAAGTTGTGTGTTGAGTTGATTTTAGGCTTTTGAAAGATTCATTTTTTAACTAGCAAGAACAAAAATAGGTCGTTAAGGCATTAGACCTTGAACGATCTCAAGTGACTTTAATGGAGGGAAATTCAATTATATGTTGATTTTAATCTTGGTTTTGTTCATTAACTTTCAATTTCTTTAAAAAGATGATTTACGACACTAATGATCGGTTGAAATTTACTTTACAAGAAGAAAAGAGATTACTGATGATAGAAGAAGGAGATGAAGATGCACAAAACAACAAAGAGGACCCCTAGAGGTGAATAGATTGTATCCAAATCCTTAAAACAAAAACTAACTGGATGACGAACGAAGAACGATGTAGAAGTTTATTACAGTCGCAATTCGGTAGTGCCTCAGCCTCATTTTTCTCTTCTTTCTTCTTCTTCTGTCTGATTTCTCTCAAAAACCTCTCAATGTTGAATGCCTAACCCCTTCCTCAATCTCCCTCACATCTATTTATAGGAAATGGGGGCATTTGGGACTATGGCAGCTCGCCCTGGTTCCTTCAGTCCTAAGCAATTTGGGGGCCTAGGCGAGCCAGGGTCCAAAAAATTGCTTGAAATGACCCTTTTGCCCCTCCCCTTGGGTATCTTTCGCATCCTTGACCAAAACGTCAAACGATCTCACGCCTTGTGCAAAAACTAGTGTCGCACAACACCTTTCGGTTAGCGAGAATCAAAACATCAGCGAATGATAGTTCCCGGACGAAATTAGAGTCTGACAGGCACATATAAGGAGCAACTCCTAGCATACTTCCAACAAGATGGGCTCATGAATGAATCCAATATGCACTAGAATGAGAGTGACCTAAAAGTTATGCATGTTTGGGACTATAGTGTTGATGATGACTTAAATAAATTAATTTATATTACCTATACCAATAAGATGAATTTATTTTTTGGTAGCTTCTCGCTTAAGAACTTTACAATTAAGTGTGTTTGGCTTGGAACAATTACCAGATGAGTTACCTCCTTGGAAATTTCCCAAGAATCAAGTGAGTAAGGTTAAAGCATGTTGAAAAGTCTTGTGTTTGTTTAGGGGATAGTAATCGATCTTGAAAGTAGTTTGGTGCTGCAAGTGATATTAAAGCAAGGCCTTACCAATATGGTGTGGTTAGAGGACAAATCAAGCGGAAGTTGATGGGCATGTAACATCCCAAGCACTAACGAGATAGTCATGGACAAGGACCAACTCCTAGCAAGCTTCCAACAAGTAAGTGGATGTATGAGAGGCATGAATTAATCAAATACACACTAGAATAAAAGGCATCTAGAGGTTGTGCATGTATGAGACTATATTGTTGATGATTACTTAAGTGAAGCAATTTGTATTATCTATACTAACAAAATGCATCTTTCGCTAATCCATTTCTAGAGATGATTACATCACTTTATCATGCCATTTCTTCCTCTTTTATTTTGCTCCTTGTAGTTGTTTTTTTCAAGTAAGTTGTTGATTGTGTATTATGGGTTGTTGATTTTTCTTACTACACCTTCTCAATTTTTTTCTTCAAATTTTTAAGTCCTTTTCTACCAATTTTACATTGCCAAAGAATTCATAGCAGCTTGGAACCACTAGAAAATATTGCAAACCAACAACATTTTACCATGTGACTATTACGTCAAACTAATAGTCCACATGAAAAGTTATGTGACCTCACATCACCACTTAATAGTGATATTTGATGGGAGAGACTAAAAACAATGATGAATATAGTTGAAAGACTAATACTAGTTTAAGCCTTATATATTAGGGACCTCATCATCACTTAATTTACGACAGAGACTCAAAATGAAAGTTTTGATATATTAGGGATTCATCCAATGCAACAATTTTTTTTATCAGAGACCCAAAACAAAAATCAATCCATTTATCAGGGGCCTCAAACATATTTAAGTCTTGTGATTAAACAAGTCATTTCAAACAAGATTTGATATCTTAAGATGATCATTAGTCAAATAGGATATCTAATTAAGACTGAGGTAGTCTAGTTTAGTTTGTTGAGCAACGTACATGATTTTTTTTCCTAGTATTTGTGTTCGATTTTTATGGATAAAGAAAATAAAAACATTTTTTTTCTTTCTTTCTCTTTCTTTTCATTAAAGGCTATGTTTGACAACTAGCCGGAAAGCTAGCTAGAAATTAATGTTTTAAGAAAATGTAACTTCAAACAAAGTTACTAAAAAAGTTAAAACTTAATTTTTCATGTTTGATATGTATTTTTAAGAAACATGTTTTTAGGAAACTATGAAACTATGATTCTTAGGAATAATTTTTAACTCACATTCTTGCAAAAACAAAAAATCCCATGGAGAAGGATGAGGGGTAGAATCTTACTTTTTAAAGTTTAATTTTTTGCTTCACTATAATAAAAACAGGTGCTACTCTTATTAAGTTATTCAATGTGGTAAATTTTAAAGTTATTGATAAAAATATCATGTAAATTTTTTATTTTTAGAAAATTTATCTAAATTTTTTTAATAATCAACTAAATATGATTCACATGAATCATGATTTCTAAACATAAAAAATTTATGGCCTACCAAATGTCCCTAAAGGTCATAAGTTGAATTCCCAGTAAAAATTTAATTATCAACAAGTAAATATTATTATATACTAAAAACATATACATAATATACTAATAACAGTTTTAATGAAATTGAAACCATGTAGTGTCCGGTCCAACCAAAATTGAGAGTAAGAAGGTAATACACATGTCAAGCAAGAAGGCACATCCAACATACAAGTAACGTTCACGGCCGGTAAAAGATTAATCTTTTACTCTGTATTTCTCTCTCTCCTATCTTCTTCTCAATCTTTGATTTCATCATCCTTTTGAAATTTAAAAAAAAAAAAAAAAAGAACACAGGCATTCACACAATGCCTTATAGCCTATAGCGTTGTTAGTAGATTAAATTTAAGTATTGAATAAGCAAGCAAGCACTCTGAGAGGCCACCCTTTTCCCGGAAAACTAAGCTTTCCGTGGTGTTTTCTGGGAAAATATATAAAAGAAGCATCATGAGAAGTGCAAAGGAATGTGTCAGCTTTTTTTCTCCATGTGGGGTGACTGAAAAAAATTGAGCTTTGAACCAGCCTTTTCCTTTTGAGGTTGCAGAGCCTCTCTCTCTCTCTCTCTCTCTCTCTCTCTCTCTCTCTTTCTCTCTCGTTTTCCACAATGCACAATGGAATCTCAGAGTTTCGAGGCTCTGTCTGGGAAACTCGTTTTTGAAACTTATCAGCAACATGGAATGCTACCCTTTTTTGGCTCCATTTTGAACCCCTAAACTTTCTTTCTGGTCAAAAGGTGAACCCATTTTTACAAACCCCCTATTATTGGATTCGAGCTTTCTTCTGGGTTTGGGGCTGATTTGAAATTTTGAGGGTTAGGTGTTCTGTTACACTGGCTCTTAAAGTTGAGGTTTTGAGTGTGTAGTTGTGTGATTTGAGGATTTTGAGGGATACCCCTAACACAGCTCTTACTTCAGTTAGTTCATTTTGGATATGAAATTTTGAGATCTGTTTTGGGAGTTTGGGGAGCTCAATCACTGTGCACTTGGTGTTTGTCAAAAGTTTGATATTGGTTTCCTTAAAGTAATGGGAAAAGAAAATGAGGTTTTAAGTGAATTTTGTAGGTAGCTGATGATGCTGATGGACAATTAGAGCTTGCAGAATTCATATCCAGTGGAGTGTTTTTGAGGTGATTATCATCAATGTCTGGAGCTCCAAGATTGAGGTCTATGAATGTTGCTGATTCAGAGGCAAGGCCTGTGCTTGGACCAGCTGGAAACAAGACTGGCTCTTTGAGTTCAAGGAAAACAGCTTCAAAGCCACTGAGGAAGAAGGTTGATAAGTTGCTGGATGAGATTGCATCAGTCAAAGAGAAGAAACCCCATCAAGTGTTGTTGTCTTCAGTTGCCACTTCCTCTCCACAGTCACATTCAGCCAGTGTTTCTTTGCTGCTCCCCCGGCATGAGCAGTTACTGCATTCTAATCTGTCCCTGAATGCTTCATGTTCATCTGATGCCTCTACAGATTCATTTCATAGCAGAGCATCTACCGGGAGATTGACTCGGTCTTATAGCCTAGGTAGCAGAAGGAAGCCCTATGTGTCAAAGCCAAGAAGTGTTGCCTCTGATGGTGTGCTGGAATCTCCCACTGATGGATCACAATCCAACAAGAGGTGTGCTTGGGTCACTCCTAATACTGGTTTGTTCTTGTTCTTGGCTTTTTCTATATTAGTACTTATTGTAAAATAACATAGGCCATAGATATATTTATGACAACGTTTATACTAAGTGTTCAGCCTTTTGGCAGATGCTTTAGTTTCTTTTGAATGTAGAAGTACTCTAAAAAATATGTACATGGTAGTTCATTTTAATTTGGCATGCGTTAATTTAGTTGATCTTGTGAATTGTGCTGTTCTCATTTAATTTAAGTTTTAATTCTTGGATATTTTGGTGTTACATAAAGTAATATAGCTCCATTTGGGTAGCCTACTTTTTCCATATAAATTATCAAATGAGAAAGAACTCTGGTTTATTAAAGGTGCTTTTTAAGATAAAGTTCCTTCCATTTGCTTGTGTTACATATTGATGCATTAAATGTTTACCTTGTTTTTAATAGATGTTTTTGCACATTGAAGAGAAATTCGGGAATTCTAAGCTGTTAGATGATATGAACCTAATATGTTGATGGATATGGAGTCAACCATATCTTTCATAGTATTCCACCATGATACCGAGTTCTAAGTTCTGAACTAAACTGTTTTTCATTATTGTTTTATTTTCTGACCAAGTTTATCTTTATACTAGAACCATGTTATGCTACTTTCCACGATGAAGAATGGGGAGTTCCAGTACATGATGACAAGTATGTCATACACTGAACAAATATTTTATGCTGCTTGGAAGAGGAATATAGCTTCTATTGGATGCCTTGCTTGAACATTTTTTATCTCATGCAGGAAACTATTTGAGCTTCTTGTACTTTCAAGTGTTCTGGCTGAACACACTTGGCCAGCCATTCTAAGCAAAAGACATATTTTTAGGTATTCTTCGCTGTACTTTGTACTTTTTTTCTTCTTAGCTTCAAATCTTTACTATCTGTCTGCTTGAAGACTTTGTCCTCATCTGTAGCCTATTTCCTCGACTATGTTTACATCATTTTTGTTAATAAGGCTCTTTACAGGGAAGTTTTTGTAGACTTTGAGCCAGTTGCTGTGTCAAAACTGAATGAGAAGAAGATAATGACACCAGGAACAATTGCGAGCTCCCTACTTTCTGAAGTTAAATTGCGTGCTATAATTGAGAATGCTCGTCAAATATCAAAGGTAGATTAATTTTCCCTTAACTTATGTGTCCTTCAGAATATGCAAACTCTCGGGTTAATTCATTAATGTTTATTTATTTTTGGACCATTTATTGAAAACCAAGACAACCATGGGATTCAGGCTTTGGCAGTATTTTACTTCCATCTCTGAATCTTATCTTATATTTTCTGTGATATTTACAACATCCAGAAAACATTGTAATAATTTTACCAGCTGAAGTAGTTGGTAGTTCAAATTTCCAAATTCATTATCTATGAAATACTGGGGCACCTTCATGTTTTATCCTTATTTGGATATATTGGGAAAGTCAACTACTTAATGTCTTGCAGGTAGATTGGAGCTTTTTCTATAATATTTTTGAAAAAATTGTTTCATTTTCTGCATTTATCTTTGGAGAAATTACCAAAAATAGGAAAGTAAGTCAAACCTATTTCAGAAAAGGAAACTGAAAGTATTAATTGCCAATGTAAAATTGAATGATCCTACTTACAGTGTCATCTTTCAAAATTTGGCTGCCAATGGTTTCTATTTTTGGCAAAATAATGTGCACAACCGGTTTATGACCAGTGCTAACATAAAACAGATTCAATTTTTATGGTTTTATGAGTGCTTCTCTCTGTCTCTCTATTTAACCATTTCAAACTAAAAATCAGGTATGTGTGATTCTGTTTTTTTTCAGTGTAAGTAGCTTTCCCCTTTTATGCCTGCAGTTGAATTTGACAAAATAATGGGACCACTTGAACTTAAATGCATTCATGTTAGTGGTTGGTGCACAGTTTACGAAAACAAAATGTGCAAATAGAATCAATCATTTGTGTTGGTAATTGTCACATTTTCCCCCCTCTTAAAAATATTTTGCTTGATAAATTGTATGGCTTTTTTTCCTTCTTTTTATTTTTTCTGCCTCCCCTAACAAACTATTGAATGACTTGGAATTGCTGTTTAATGATTATTTGATAAGGTAGGTTAGGTAATAAAGATAAATCGGATGGTGGTCCTGATCCTTGTTCAATTGCATGACCCCATATGGGACAAAACATGATATTAATCTTCAGTACAGAGTGAGCTTGTAGTAATCTAATTTGCAATAGTGATATACCCGATCATTTGGATTCTTTAACCTGCCAGCATGCATAGCTGAGTTGGTATTCCAGTACATCTCAAAGTCATCATCTATCAGCAGCATGATGCCCTTTATCTCTAAGCTGCCATAATTGCATATTTTCATCATGGCTCTGCCTATGATTGTCATTCCAACTAACCTTTTGCAGGTTTTTCCCGGTGCCAGGTCATAGATGAGTTTGGGTCCTTTGACAAGTATATTTGGAGTTTTGTGAACCACAAGCCTATAGTTAGCAGATTCAGGTATCCAAGACAGGTTCCTGTGAAAACACCAAAGGCTGATGTTATTAGCAAAGACCTGGTGAGGAGAGGTTTCCGAGGCGTTGGCCCCACAGTGGTATATTCCTTCATGCAGGTTGCTGGTTTAACCATTGACCATCTTATCAGTTGCTTCAGATTCGAGGAGTGTATAGCCGCAGCAGAAGGGAAGGAAGAGAATGGCATCATGGACAATCATGCTGATCAGAAAGAGAGTGAAAACATCATGGAATCAGATCTGTCTATTGCCATGGAGGACTTGAGCTTCGCCTCTGAATGATGTCTTAGATTTAGTAATGACGGAGGAGAATCTGTATAAATATCATCCAGTCCCTAAACATGATGAATTCTTAGATTGTAGTTTGCTAAAAGCACAAGTAAATTAAATCAATATCGTACCCTTTCTGCTGTACCAGGCTTCTGCCTTAGAAATTGGTGTACAATTTTTTGTACAGTTTAAAGGATCAGTAATTAGAATTTTCTTTGAAGCCAGTGGCAGCAGGCAATAGACGTAACCAATTCTTTGTTCTTTTTCACCATCTCATTTTAGAGAAAACCTAGGTGTTTTTCCCTAGATGAACACATATCTTACTTTGTTTAGTACCTATCATAATTAGGATTTTTGACTTTCTGGCGGGAATCCATAAACTTTTATCCTTTGGATTGAATATAAAATGTCCAAGACTTAGCTACACTTAAAACCTTTTAATCTTTTTCCAAGGATGCTTTTGTGAAAATTAAACTCAACCTTCTTTGTTAACAAACTCATTGTATATTACCAATTGAGTCACACTTATATGATACATATCTCTCACTATGCATTTTAATGTAAAACATTAATTATGGGACATTACGGTTTAGAAAACATTATAATTATGACAAGACAACAATGGCCTAGACTAATATTAAATGGCACATAATAAGAGATGTGTTTTACTATCAAAACACTCACCACCACCATTTAGAATCCTGTTTCGTATTGATTATTGGACCCCCCATTTGAACCACCTTACACATGCACGCACTCTATTGGACCAAGTAGAATCCAATTCGAAACCATGAGAAGCAATTCTTGCATGAGTACGTGCCTATGTTATAATATTGAAGAGAGTATTAAAATAATGAAAGTACAGATTGTGTTATCTTTTATATTATTATTTTAATGTATCTTAAACCTTTGATTTGTCAGCACATATGTGTCAACACAAGAATTACTCGTAATGATAAACTCCCATTGTTAATAGCTGACAATAATAGAACACTGGATGTGTTTCCCTGTCACTGTGGAGCAGGGGTACTCCTTAAGAAACAATTGCTGCGTTCTGTTTCCAGATCAGCAACAATTGTGGGGTATTGCTTAAAATGATAATTGTGACATATGGTCGCGCCTGACATGGAAGAATGGTTGAGAACTTTTTGCGTTCTCATGTCTTAGTCTTTACGCTATATACATGGAAATAATGTTTAGAAATAACCACTAAGCGCGTACATAGAATTATTCAGTTAAAAATACGTCTGGTTGATATTAAAAAGCCTATTCAAAATGAGTAGATATAAAATTTTGGTATTCCCAAAAAAAAAATATATGATAAAGAATATCATTTATTATAGATAAAAAATAAAAAAGAATATAATTTTCTTTAGAGAAAAAAATATTATATACTGATAATATAAAATTTTTAAATTATTACTCAATCACAAATTAACATAAACTGTAAGTTTATTAACTTTTTCAATAACTACATTAAGTATTTATTTGGGTAAGTTTATCCAAAATAAAGTCTGGGAGAAGAATATAGGAATGAAAAATGAAATGAATTTCTTTACAAGTTAAAATTAGCTTATTTATAAGTTAATTTGTAAAAACTCTCATATAGTTTTCCTAAAAGATAATAGAACAGTTGTAAATTAGCTTGTGCACGAGTTAATTTGAATCTATGGAAAAACTCGTTTTATTTTTTTTTATTTTTTTTCCCTAGAAGTCCTTCTAGACAAGCTTACCCAAACAAAACCTTAAAAGTCACACCAACACTAAATTATGACTAGATAATAGTGTAAAATTATTTTACACTATTAATATTTTTTTAGATCAACAAAAAATATTATATATAACGATACAAGAAGTACCACATTGAAGGTTACATGAAGTAATTCTGACATCAAATCTCCCCACATATGAACCTGCAATTCGATGGAGGTTTGAGATAAATGGTTATAACTTGTTTATGATCATGATTGTATAGAAATAAAGACAACAATGATCTCAGCTAGGGGTAAGTAAGCGGGTCGGTCTATCTTGCGTAAGTCTGCATTGGTAGTGGACTGGGTTAGTCTGTCCCGCACTCTTACATGAACATAACATATTGGTCCACCTCCACCCCGTGGATCCGACGAACCAAAGGAACCTAATTTTGTTTTTTTAAAAAAGAAACTACAATTTTAAAATAAATATATTTTTTCTATTAAAAAAGTCAATTACACTCAATTATATATATATATATATATATATATATATATATATATATATATATATATATTAAAAAGTCTTAATAAATCTCTAACAAATACTCAATTACAAATATTTTAATACAACCAAATAAATTTTTAACATAAATGGAAAAAAAAATTGGATTGAATTTTTAAGCTTAATTGAGTTTGGGTTGGGCTTAGTGAGTGATTGCGGACTTATAGGCCAACTTATGGTTCAAACTCGCACAATCACAACCCGCGAATTATGTGAAATGGACCCAAAATTCTGTATAATAATGAATTTTTAAGAAAATTTGATCCATGACATGCACGAACCGCGAGCCGGTCATGGACATTAGGCAATTTATTCACTCCTAATCTAAACCCCATGCAAATGCTCCCCACCACTATACTATCAGTATTTCCTACCACATTACATAAGAAATTATAAAAACTGACAACCAAACCATCAGCGGTTTAAAACACCAACTTCATGCAATTTCGTGAATACTCTCCCTAATGCACTCATGTATCCTTTAAAACACCACCTGGTTTACATACCGCTGCACGAGTCTTTTGAAGAACATGTACCATTATGTGATTATCCCAAAAATGCATACTCGTGGCAGTGTTGCCCATGCGTGCCACGAGTGTGAGAAAGAAGTAACTTTACTTGTTAGCCAGAACCATGATTTACTAATGATTAAATTCCAAACTCTGTGTGCATCAATCCTTTCATTGCGAAATATAGCCATGTTTCAGTTTTCCAAAGAACCCATGTTGTGGCACACCACACTGCCAAAGCCAAGGTTGTTGGTTCTTTCGTGAAGCTTCCCACATAGTCTTGAACAAAGTGTTGTCGTGGGTTGCAGTGTTGTACCATCTATACTCTCAATCACTTATAACATTTATTCCAGATTTGTGATGAGAACCAGCAAGCAAAAAACTTGTGATTTTCACTCTCCTCAGTTGCATTACAATGGGCACCGCGTATCCTCCTCAGCCAAAGGAATGTTTCTGTTGCTGAGATTGAATTTTGTTGGTAATATCAAGCATTAAGCCCCATACAAAAGCTTGAATGCTAGATGGAACCAGAACATGACAAATACGCGAGAAAACCTCCTCAGATTCAGCCTCCAAATTTTGCGTTTTTGATAGTGGACACTCCTATAGAAGTTTTTTTTCCAAAGCCACGAGTCAAGTCTATCTTCCAATAACCGAGATCCATTTACCTCCTCCAAAAACGTCTCTACCATCACTCTCTCCCACTCAAACCAATTTCGTCTCCAAACAAATTGCCACACCTAGACTCCTTCCACCCACTCGCCACTCTCCCCTGTAGTGCTCTCTTTTTGCTCCGAATTCACAAAAAGCTGAGGGTACTTCTCCCCAAGAGTGCATTCGCCCTACCACTTATGAAGCCACGTACACACAATAATGCTCTATCAAACACCCGAACATTCCTAATTCCTAATACCGTCTCCCATTTAACCCGTGGTACTTTTTCTCTCTCTTCTACCCCACCCCACAAAAAAATCTGTTGAATGCTCAAAATTTTATTTTTAACAACCATAGGCAATTTATAGAGAGGTAAAACAAAGGAAGAGCCGAAAGAACCAAATTTATGACGCAAATTCTCCCACCAGGAAACATAGTTTTACACTTCGAGAGATTAAGCTTCTTTTCAATCTTTTGTATCACCGGTTCCCATGTTGTTTTCCTCTTAGGATTTTCCCCTAACGGAATCCCCAGATAGATGAATGAGATTGACATTGTTTTGCAATTTAGGAGAGACGCAAAATTATTCACAACGGTATTGTATCCTTATACCTACAAGGATACTCTTATGGAAATTCACCTTCAACCGAGACAATAATTCAAAACATCTAAGCATACTTTTGATTCACATAACATTTTGCAAAGTGAGTTTTCAAAAGAAAATATTATTGTCAACAAAATGTAGCAAAGAAACATTTACTACCACAATTATCCCTGAAAATAGATTTTTCATCAAGCTTTGCCTCATAAGACCGGATAATCCGTTGACCACCATAAGGAACAAAAAAGGAGCCAAAGGATCTCCTTACCTCAAACCCCTATGCATCCTAAATTCCTATGTAGGACTTCCATTAACCAATATTGAGATCGTGCCCGACTCCACAGACCCTTTGATCCACATTATCCACTTTTGACAAAAGCCTAGTCTCCCCATCATATAATAAAGGAATTCTCAAGACACCGAGTCATATGTTTTTTCAAAAACTACTTTAAAAATGAGACATTCATTCCTATCCCTCTACTTGCCTCCTCTACCACTTCACTTTCTATCAACACCCCATCTAACATATCCCCCCCCCCCCCCCCCCCCCAACAGAAGCACTTTGCTTCTCATCAATAACTTTGCCAATGACCATTCTCAACCTAATGGATAGTACTTTCACAATGACTTTGTAAATACACCCAATAAGTGAAATAGGTCTAAAGTCACTAGGGCATTGTGGATTATCTTTTTTAAGGATCAAATCTAAGAAAGATGGGTTACCTCCTCTTGGTAAGACCCCTTGAGAATTAAACTCAATCATTAGTCTCAAGAAATCTCCTTTGAGGATCTCCCAAAATTCCTTGATGAATTTGAAGTTGAAATCGCCAAGTCCCAAGCTCTTATCTCCTTCACAATCCCACACCGCCCCATTGATTTATTCCTCCTCAAATTCTTCCAAAAGCATATCATTGTCCCCATTTTGAAGTTCCCTAAAGCTCACACCATCCAATGTTGGCCTTTCAAAGCCATATTCTATGAATCTATTCTCAAAATAATTTTTTACCTCTTCTTTGACTTTTTGTGGATCCTCCCCCCAATTTCCCTCAATATTCAATCCTCTCAAGTTGTTCCTCTTCCTTCTCCCATTCACTACCAAATGGAAAAAAATTGTGTTGGCATCCCCTTGACTAATCCATTTGCTTTGGGATTTTTGGTGCAACAAAGATTCCCATTTTAATGATAGCTTCCATAATTCACTTAACAAACCCACCCTCAACACAAATCTGTAGAAGCAAGCTTCATGATGATGAATCAAGTATGACTTAAGTAGTTTTGATGATGACAAAAAGCCCAAAAGAATGATTTCAAGATTGAGTCAACAAGTTCAAGATCAAGATTAATTTCAAGATTCAAGAAATGACATAAAAAAGAATCAAGATTTAAGAGAAGATGCTTTCACAAGGGAAGTATTGAAAATGATTTTTCAAAAAACCAAACATAGCACAGTTTTGTTTTACAAAAGAGTTTTCTCAAATTTTTCTAAGTTACCAGAGTATTTACTCTCTGGTAATCAATTACCAGTTTCCTGTAATCGATTACTGGTGATAAAGTTTGATTTCAAAAGCTTTTAACTAAATTTGCAACGTTCCAAATGATTTTTAAATGGTGTAATCGATTACAATATATTGGTAATCGATTACCAGTGTATCTGAACATTGAAATTCAAATTCAATTATGAAGAGTCACATCGTTTCTTAAAATGCATTGTGTAATCGATTACATGGTTATGGTAATCGATTACCAGTGACAAGTTTTGAATAAAAGGTCAAGAGATGTAACTCTTGACATGCTTTTCTCAAGGTTAAAACTCTTCCAATGGTTTTCTTGACCAGACATGAAGAGTCTATAAAAGCAACACCTTGACTTGCATTCAATAATCTTTTTGAACAACTTCTTGAACAACTTTTGAGAAACCTTTAAACCTTTACTACCTTTACAATTCTTTCCTACTCATCTTTCTTCTTCTTCTTCCTTTGTCAAAAAGATTTTTAAGTTTTCTGTTTTCCAAACCTTGTTCTTCTGCAAGTGAAAATTTTGCAGAAAACAAAAGTGTGCTCTATCTTTTCATTCTCTTCTCCCTTTGCCAAAAAGAATTCAACAAGGACTAATCGCCCGAATTCTTTTTGTGTCTCTCTTCTTCCTTTTCCAAAAGAACGAAAGACTAACTGCCTGAATTCTTTTGTGTCTCCCTTTTCCCTTTCCAAGAGTTTTCTCTTGATTCTTCCCTTTCCCTTAAACAAAAGATTTCAAAGGACTAACTGCCTGAGATATCTTTTGTTTCCCCTTACAAAGATTCAAAGGACTAACTGCCTGAGAATTCTTTGTCTTAACACATTGGAGGGTACATCCTTTGTGGTACAAGTAGAGGGTACATCTACTTGGGTTGTTGTAACTGAGAACAAGAGAGGGTACATATCTTGTGGATCAGTTCAAGTGGAGGGTACATCCCTTGTGGATATTTGCTTGTAAAGGATTTTACAAGGTTGAAAGAAATCTCAAGAACCAGTGGTTGCTTGAGGACTGGATGTAGGCACAGGTTGTTGCCGAACCAGTATAAAATTCTTGTGTTTGTTTTCTTCTTCCCTACACTTTTTAATTTCCGTTGTGCACTTTACTTTTACGCTTTACTTTTGTTTAAGTTACATAACTTAGTAGTAAAGCCTAATTGAATCTAGTAACATTAAGAAGGATAAGTTTTAATTAGTCAAGGTACATTAATAATTAATTCAACCCCCCCTTCTTAATTATTCCGAGGCCACTTGATCCAAAAAAATCTTCATTTTAAAGGTCAACCTCCTCATCATTGACATCAAAAGCATTAATTTTAGGAGTTACTTCTGATGCAATCCTACCCCCCAAGAGTATTGGATAAAAGACTCTAAGAGGATTGGACCAGAGCTGCTAAAGAAGGCCCTAAGATTCTTATGAACCTCAGGATAGATTTTTGAGCCCATGGGCCAAAGTTGGGTTCACTCTTCTTTGTAAATATTAGAATAGGTTTTCCTTCTTTTGGGCCTTGTATTTTGGCCATTCTAGTAGTATAGGATTTTAGCCTTGTATTTCAGGGCACTTTGAGTAGTCTTTGTAGTAGGGACTTTTTTGTATTTTCATGTATTTTGGCATGGGGGTGAGCTTAGCTATTAGAGGGGTGTATGTAGCTAAGTTCTAGCTTCTCAAGGAAGTTTCTCAAGGAAGCTTCTAAAGAAGGTGAACTTAGTTATTAAAGGGGTGTGTGTAGCTAAGCTCTAGCTTCTCAAGGAAGCTTTCATTTAGTTAGTGACCTAGTGATGCAATCCTACCCTGCAAGGGCATTGGATAGAAGACTCCAAGTAGATTGGGCTAGAGATCCAAGGGAAGACCCTAGGGTTCTCATGAGCCTTAGGGTAGATTTCGAGCCCATGGGCTAAGTATGAGCCCGCTTATCTTTGTAAATATTAGAATAGGTTTTCCCTTCTTTTGGGCCTTGTATTTTGACCATTCTAGTAGTATAGGGTTTTAGCCTTGTATTTCAGGGCATTTTGAGTAGTCTTTGTAGTAGAGACTTTTTTTTTGTATTTTCATGTATTTTGTCAAGGAGGTGAGCTTAGTTTTTAGATGGGTGTGTGTAGCTAAGCTCTAGCTTCTCAAGGAAGCTTCTCAAGGAGGTGAGCTTAGTTTTTAGATAGGTGTGTATAGCTAAGCTCTAGCTTCTCAAGGAAGTTTTCTCAAAGAAGCTTCTCAAGAAAGTTTTCTTAAGAAAGCTTCTCAAGGAAGCTACCTAGTCTATAAATAGAAGCATGTGTAACACTTGTTGTAACTTTGATGAATGAGAGTCTTGTGAGACATACTTCAAAGTTCCACTTCTCTCTCTCTTTTATTCTTTCAATTTCGTGTTCCCCCCTTTCTCTTTCTCTCCCTCTTTCTTTTCCTCCATTGAAGCATCCTTCCAAGCTTCTTATCTAAGGCTCATCTTGGTGGTGAAGCTCCTTCTTCCATGGCTTATTCCCTAGTGGATGGCGCCTCCTCTCACCTTTTCTCCTTTGTCTTCCGCTGCATCTCCATGGTGGAAAATCACCATTAAAGGACCTCATTGAAGCTCAAAGATCCAGCCTCCATAGAAGCCCCACAAGCAAGCTTCCATCACCTAGGCTATAAATAGAAACATGTGTAACACTTATCATAACTTTGATGAATGAGAGTCTTGTGAGACACATTTCAAAGTTCAACTTCTCTCCCTCTTTTTCTCCTTCAATTCTATGCCCCTTCCTCTCTCTCTCTCTCTCTCATTCTTTTCCTCCATTGAAGCTTCTTGTCTAAGCTTCTTCTCCAAGGAACTCTCTTGGTGTTGAAACTCCTCCTTCCATGGCTTATTCCCTAGTGGATGGCGCCTCCTCTCACCTCTTCTCCTTTATCTTCCGCTACATCTCCATGGCTGAAAATCACCATTGAAGGACCTCATTGAAGCTCAAAGATTCAACCTCCATAGAAGCTTCTCAAGCAAGCTTCCATCAAGTGGTATCAAAGCACAAGAGCTTCAAGTAGGTGCTCCTAAAACCTCCATTAATTTTCAGCTTTACCTTATCCTCCATTGTTGTCTCTTCATTTTTATTCTCATGTTAATTTTGTAACAAAAAGGCCTTTCATTGGAAGTGTGTTGGGAGCCTCCAATAGGTTACCAAACTTCCATTTTTGTGTAATAATTTTAGGCAATTTTCCCTTAGGATAATGAGTGTTTTGTTGGGAACCTTAAATGTGGTCATCTAAACACTCTTAGGATCCGCCTAATTTACATTTCTTGCACTTTAATTTCTTGCTTACTTTCATAGCTTATTTTCTTTACTAGTCACGTCTGGTTTATCTTGTTATTGCATTATACTTTCTTCTTGTTTATCATCCTTATCTTGAGTTCTTTTGAACCCTAGCTTTTACCTTTTGCAAACCCCCAACAAGAAAGAACCACAACTTAGGAACCAACATGAGTTATGTTGTATTTCCCCTATAGTTACTTTTTGGTCCACTTTTTCTTTATACAAATATGTTCAAAGGAAATCCGGTTTGCCGGAAAGCTCACCGGATTGTCAAGTATTTAAAATTAAAACTGATGAATTTGAGTATCGAACTCAGGGAACTAGTATTAGATAGGGTTAAATTCAGAAATAAGGCATTGTTGAAAGAAACATTGATAATTGATGATTTAGAACAAAATTAAACTAAGTCTAGGCTAAAAACAGTAAAAATGCAAGTAAGTAAGATTGGCAGTAGTAGGTAAAGGTGTTGGGTCTTTCTAACAAACCAGCTGATGTATATAAAGATGTTTCTCTGATCAATCATGCTTTTGTGTTCTATGTTGTAGCCTAAATTACTAGACCTCAATCCCTAGTTAGACCGAATCAATCCAAGCTTCGTCCTCAGATCCCTATTGTTGGACTAGGCTTAATTCAGACAGCCCTCCTAGGTTTAGACTAACTTGAGCTAAGCTTCATCCTCAGATCCCTCTTGTTGGACTAGACTTACCTTAAATAGCTTACGGAAGTTTAGATTAATTTAGCCTAAGCTTTTTCCTCAGACCCCTCTTGTTGGACTAGACTTAGACCAAACAACATTATTGTATCAACATATTTAAAACCAAAACTTAATCCGCAGATCCCTCATTTAAGACTAAGTTTCAACCCTGCTTCATTCAAGTTCTAAGGCAACAGTACATTTCCCAATGCTAAAGTCACCTAACTATGCACACAAATGGTTGATCAGGCCAAGAGCATACAAAATTTAAGCACTGAAAGAAGCATAGAAGACAAGAAATACAATCAATTATATATTAAAGTAATTGCATAAGTTGTTCTTTAGAAATCCCCAACAAGGGTGTTTAGCCAGCCATTACAGAAAAACCCTAACAATAATGAGATTAAGACTAGAGAATAATTGCTCCTTACACAAGAAGAGAAATCCCTCCTCCTCTTCTCAGCATTTTACAATCACTCTGTAACTCACTAATCTCTTTCTAATTACAAAACCTAGGTATCTCTGCAAAAACTGCTCCTCTTGCTGCCTCCAGAGCTCTATTCCTGAAATAGACATTATGGTGTGCTCTGGAATTCGGTGCAAAAATCTCTGTAAAAGTGTGTGTACCCTAATTCTGCACAAGACGGTCTTTAAATAGGCTTTGAATCCAGGATGTTGCGCTTAGCGCCACCCTCACGCTTAGCGTGAGTAAGTGGATTTGAGCTTAGTGCCAGTTGTGCGCTGAGCCTGGCTGAAGACAACTGCTGCGCTTAGCGCACTGATCTCGCGCTTAGCGTGCGACCTTGATATTGATGCTTTGCCAAATTCTTCTGTTGCGCTAAGCACGCTGAAACTGCACTTAGCGGTGGATGCGCGCTTAGCCCAATTGATGAGCTAAGCTCAACTATCACTTTTAGCACTTCATGACTTAGCCTCTTTTTCACCTGAAATTGTACAAATTTCATCATTAAATCCAATGGAAATATCCTAGAGACAGCTTTAACAATAAAACAAGATTTATTTACAAACTACTATGAAAGAACCATAAATTGGGGAACTATACAAGTTTTGGAAAATGTTTTCTATACAAAAGTTAGTCGTATAAGACGACAAACAAACTCCCCCGAATTTACAGTTTTGCTTGTCCTCAAGCAAAGAAAGAACAGTTCACTTGTCCTAAAGTGACAAACTACAGTGATCACTCAAAATGGTGTTTGCTTCACAGAGAAATTCAACCATATGAACTGAATATCATGGACTGCCTCAATCAATTGATTTTCACAAACATGCAGCTTTTCAAAGATTGGATCATACACATTAGAGTCACAACTGAAATAAGCTAGTAAGGATGGCAGAAATCAAGGAAGGATCATCAACCAAAACCTCACAATCATTGTTTCACTCAAGCTCAAGTGTTTAGGCTCATTCCATCATAAACAACTAACACAAGTCCCAACCTTTGCATTTCATCTCATATCATACAGCAATGAACACACAAAATGAATCCGAAGGACTTTCTAGGCTTGTAATGGAGTTAGGCTGCCAACAAAATCATGGTTTTTCTAGGATTCAAAAGCTTAGGTTCTAGGAGAGCATTCATCCATAGATAAACATTCACTTTTTCATTCATTCCCACTCCAATACTTGCCTTTTAATTAGGCACTCAACTTCATTCCATTATTTTGCAACATACACACTTATTAATTTCATTTGTACTTATAGTTTTTTTTAACATAATATATACAGAGACATTATATGTATATACAGAAATAGTGTGTGTATAGTATTTTCTTTGACCATTTCAATTCTTACCCAGTGCCTCCCCCAAATTTGGAACAAATTTGCTTTGAACCACACTTCCTATGGATGATGCTCTCCTACAACCTAAGTCATGGTAGTAGGAGATAGCACTGTATAGGCTCAGGGTTCAATCAATCAATAATTCATTCAGCTCAAACTGGGTGCAAGGGATAAATCATTCAAACACATGGTCAACTTTTTGGCTAAGTGGCTATCACAATCAAACGTGGCCTTCATCATCCTCAATTTCATGCATCCAGTCCATACTTCAGAGATTCATGCAAAAATCAATACTAAATGATATTCATTTCTCTCAATATTTAAGGATCACACTCTCATCGGGATACGGTTAATGCATTCCTTCACAATCAATCTGACAAACTAACTAACATTTTCAGTCATACTTCCATTCACATGCTCATTCTCTTCTAATGGCTGCAAGCTTGATCAAAACAATTATCTAATTATTCCAATCCACTCAAATCATACAATTGCTCATTCAAATCATTCTCAAACACTCATTTCATACAAAACAATCCACTGCATATCATTTTCAACCAGTTCACTATTCAAACAAGCTTTTTGTACAAGCAATCAACTCAAAGTACTGAAATTTAAAAAACTATAACATAAAAACTGAAAATTAAATGACTGAACATAAATCATAAAATAACTGAAAATAAACTAAAATTTTAAAAATGCACAAATTTAAATGTCCTGCTCCTGTGGTTGTTCCTGTGCATGCTCATTGAGATCCAACACCTGAGCAGCTGGTGAATCCTGAGAGATAGGCTGCTCTAGCTCAGATGCTGGTGCAGATGGCATGGAATCATCAGGTATGGGTACTGGAGATGACTCTAGAATTTGGTTTGTGGCAGTCTCCTCCTCCTAAGCCATGTGTACACCTGCCTCAAAATAAAAGGGCTTAGGAGGGGTGAGCTCATCCTTACCATCTGCTGCTGCTACTGGCTCCTCTGGCTTAGGCTCCTAGGCTGCGGAGGCCCCACCCCATCCAGAAGGAGAAGGTTGGGCTCTTGGCCAGGCCACCTGTGCATCAAACTCAGCCATGCTCATGATGGATGGCAAGCCCAAACCCTGAAGGCTCTGCATGATAATGGACTGCCCCCCGTGTAAGCTCTGGAGCATGGAATGAAGCATCTATTGTGTAAATGAAAAATCTGAAGGTCCTGCAGATAAAGGAGTTGGAAGCTGGAATGGAAATGGAGCAGGAAGTGGTATCTGAGTAGATGGAGCAGGAATGACTGGAGTCTGAATGGGAGGTACTGGAGCTGTGGAAGAAGAAGGAGCTACTATCTCTGGTGGTGTTGAAGTAGTGGGGACCTTTGATCTCTTACCCCTGGCCTTGCTTGGCCCTCTAAATGTCACTGTTGGATCATCTAGATGCTAACATTTCTTCTTAATATATGTCAAGTTAATGGCAGGGCTCAAGTTCTCCAGGGATCTAGAATCTGATTGGACTCCTCTGGCCTTGCATAGAGTTGTGATCAAGGTAGGGAATCCTAGTCTGGATGTATCATGCTGCGCAGTAAGAGAGATCTGGTGGGAGATGAGGTACCCCACATTCATATCCATCTTCATAATGATGCCATAAATTAACTTAGCTCTGTCCAATGTGACATCGGATGTGTGGGAGGTAGGAATCAAGTTAGAGAGGGAAAGAACACTCCATGTCTGAGCTAAAGTGGTCATGTTCTTCCTTAGTATCTTCAACGGTTGCCCATCAGCATTTAGCTCAAATCCCCTCCCTGGGATACAGAGCTTAGCTGCCAACTCCTGAGGATCATGTCTCAAGAGTGCAAACCTAGAATAAGCACACAAATTTTCCCCCTCTTCCACAATCACTGGGGTCTTCAGAAAGGTATTCAGAGTATTTTCATCAAATTTCACCAAATGACCTCTCACCCTCACCTGCTTAGGTGATTTATCGTCGGGGTCATAGAGGTTCGTGTAAAATTCCTTCACAATGGTAATGTCTATGCTACTGTTAGTAAAATCAGTCAACTCCTCATCCCAGTGTCTTCTCTCGAGTTCCTCTATGAACTCGTCAAACTCAGTGTAATAAACTACTACATTCCTCTCCGATAGTAGTTTCCTAGGCACCACAATATCTGTATATCTCTCCCAAGCTTCTTGAGATGTGAACATGGATCTGTCATATCTGGCCTGGGAAGGTGTAGAAGGAGCCTTCCTTTTCTTAGATGCCATATGCAAAATATAAGACAAAACACAAGACATTAGCACAGGTTATTTTCACAAAAACATAAAATAAAACTAAAATTTTGACTGGGCGCTTAGCATAGCATGTTGAGCTTAGCGAGCCTTATAAACTTTTACTCAGCGGCTAAGCGCTAGTCTGCTGCGCTTAGCCTGAAGACACAAAAAATATTTTTTCTACAGATTAGGCTTAGCACAACAATTGAGCTTAGCATGGCGCGCTTCGCTCAGCCTCATCAGAATGATACTTAGGCTTAGTGCACAGGGCGCGCTTAGCCTAACTACAAAAACTTAAAAGATAGTCAGAGAGTTGAGCTTAGCGCAGCAGGGCGCTTAGCTCAACCTCCTCAACACACAACAAGGGCTTAGCGCAGTAGCTGCGCTTAGCCTTATTCAAAGGAAAACTACAGAAGCATAGTGGCGCTTAGCCTGACAAGTCAGGCTTAGCGCTGAACAAAAATTCTCAAAATCTTAATGTCTGAACACTAGTCCCGCTTAGCGCATAGACACGCTTAACGAGTGTTAGTCGATGAATACAACTAACTTTTGTGTATAAAACCTGTGTAAATTGTATAAAATTCCTCCAATTTATGGTTGTTTTGTAGTATTGTAATTACTTTTTGTTAAAGATAGGCAATAAATACTTAGTATGTCCATTTTGTGTGTTTAATAATCATTTTCTCTCAATTTCAGGTTAATTAGGCAAGTTTGTGAAGTGCTAATTTTCACCCTCTCGCTAAGCCAATATGATAGCTTAGCAAGCCATCCGCTGATCGCAACACTCCTCGGCTGAGCGCAAGGAAGAATCTGGAAGAAGGATGAGCTGTGCATTTGCGCTAAGCGAAGGGTCATCCAGCGAAGTGCATCGCTTTAGTCCATCCGTTGAGTGAGAAAAGCACGTGCTAAGCCGAAATCCATTAATGAGCGCTAAGCGGTTCAGAATTGCGCTAAGCGTGCAAGCACGAAAAAAGCCACCTATTTAAGCCTAAAATCAGATTTTGGAGAGGAGTTTGGGCCTTTTCTTGAAGCTTTTGCATGTCTTGGGTTTTGTAGAGAGAGAAAGGTCCAAGTTCCAGAGAGTTTGAGAAATTTTGTTGTGTGAAGACCTACAGAGAACTGAGCTTGAAGAGGAAGCCGTCCTGAAAACTTGAGATGAGTTTGTGAGTGATTGTGAGGTTCTAGAGGTGGAGGAGACATCCCCACCACTTGTATTTCTTCAATCCTTCATCTTTCTCTTCTCTTTGTTGTAAAGGAAGCTTCCCAGTTATGGAGAGCTAAATCCTCTGTTGGTTCTTCCTTGTAGGTACTTGATGTAAATACCTGTATATCTATTTAATGATGTTTTGTGTGTTCACTGTGCTATCAGAACTTCATTCTACCATGCTTTTGCCTTGATCACGTAGATGCATGTGTTTTTAGGATCATTCAACAAAGGAAACTGGTCTGATTCTTAGAACTTGATAGGATGGGGCTAGTTTATTGTATTATCACGAGGGATCGGGGTACGGTAATCTAGTTGTTGTATGTTTGTCTTAATGCAGTTCTGGTCGAGTTTAGTCCAACAAGAGGAATTTGCGGACGATGCCTGATCAGGATTAGGCTAGACTATCATGAGGAATCGGGGTTTAGCATTTCAGGAGACACCATAGAACACATGAGCATTGTTAACTAGAGAATATCCTTTTAACGTCAGGTACCTATTAGGAAGACCAATGTGTTACCTACTTGCCTTTACGCATCATTACTCACGTGATTTTCCATTTTCATAGTTAGTTACACACCTGTTCATAGTAAACACATCACTTTTTATACTAGACACCTATTCACTGAAGTAGCTTTACCAAGTAACACAAGTTCCCCGAGAGTTCGATACTCGGTTCTTACCGTTTTATACTACTTGCGTGATCCGGTGCACTTGCCATCCAAAGACAATCAAGTCCAATGGCGTGCAAAGACTGTAGTGGTCACTTGCTTTTGTTGTTCCGAGACTATCAAAGTCCCTTTTATCATCCAGAGACAAGCGAGTCCGATGGTATCGGGGACAATGATGGTCGTCCGTTTCTAATCATTTGGAGATTTTTTGCAGCCTCTTTTGTCATCCAGAGACAATCAAGTCTGATGATGCATGAAGGCTCTCTTTTGCTATCCTGAAGACAATCAAGTCCGATAGCGCGCAAAGACCAACATGGTCGTCTGCACCCTTTGTCAAAGACTCAATGTCTATCAACCGAGACTACTTTAGTCTCCATTTTTGCTATCCAGAGACAATCAAGTCTGATAGCGCACAGAGACGAATATGGTCATCTGCCCCATTTGGTCGAAGACTCAATGTCTTTCGATCGCTCCTGTTATAATTCACCCTTTTGCTATCTAGAGGCAACCAGGTCCGATAGCACGCGGAGGCCATCACGGTTATCCATTTCTTTTATTGCTTTCAAGGCACGAAGGCTTTTGCTAATGCACCTGATGTCTTTTACGCTCTTTCTTTTGACAAGTTTCGTTGATTGAGCTAATGGTCGGTCAGGTGGAAATGTGGTTCAAACGAAATTAGTGTCTTATCTTTACTTCCCTTTTATCTCCAATAAAAGATAAGTAAAGAGGGGCAACTGTCATACCCTAATTTCGTCCGGGGACATTTTGTTTGCAACCATTTAAATTTTTGCCAGGCAAGTTGAGATGCTTAACACTCTTCGCCGCATAATTCGTAAAGTTTCGCGATGTTTCGGAAGGAAATGAGCAAAATACAACAAACGAGGGTGAACTGATCAATTTAGGGGGGTTGTACCTAGCCCTGGGCCCATCTGGAATATTTTGGAGGGAGGTTGCTTCAAGTGGAAGCTACCTAGCTCGCCTGGGCGAGCTGGGCAGCAACCACCTCCCTCATTATTGCTATAAAATGGCATTTGGGGCTGAGGGGAAGGGGTTTAGCACTTTGGATATTCAATATTCACTTAAAATTAGTGAGGAGAAGAAGAAAGAAGCAAAAAATCCAAGCCGAGGCGCTTCCGTAATGCTTTCATGACGCTTCCGTGATCAATTCCGTAGACATTCTTCACCGTTCTTCGTTCATTGATCTTCTACCGGTTAGTTTTTGATTTTGAAGCTTTGAATTCATTCTATGCACCCTTAGGGGTCCATTCTTGTTTTGTATGTTTTCATCTTCATTCTTCTACTTTTGGTATTCTTTTTCTTCATTTTAAGCGAGTTTCGACTGATCGTTTAAGCCGTAACCTCACTTAATTAATGTTTAAATGAATTTCAACCGATCATTTGTGTTGTAATCTCATTTAATCGCCTTTAAAATAAAATTCAACCGATCATTTATGTCGTAACCTCGGTTAAAATAAAAAAATAATAAAATAAGTGTCAATTGGACATTTTACTTTGAAAGTCATCTTTAATGAGTTGAGAAATAACCAAGTGAAACTAAGGCTAAAATCAACTCACAAATCAAGCATTTGCCCACAAAAAGGTCATTTGAAACCGTTTCAAGGTCCAACGCCTTAATGGTCTCTTTTTACTTTTATCGGTGAAAACGAACTGTTTAAAAGTCTAAAATCAACTCCCCGCATAACTTTCTTGCTTTCTAAAGAACTACATAGGTCTTAGTTCCTCTTTTTCCTTTTTAAAGTTATTTATCATTTGTTCATTTCCTCTTTCTTCTTTCTTTTTTTCTCTTTTTCTCTCTGAAAAGGTCGTGCGGACGAGGGCGCATACTACCTTCTTATGTCTAACCCCAAGGTGAACGAAAAATGCACGAAAATGGTAAGTCGCAAAAATGGTAACAAAATAACTGAGAGCCATAACGCCGAAAATTTCTAACAAAAACGAACAATAATGATAGTAATGTTAGTAACCATATGAACAAAACAGAAAATAGTAACGTCAACAACAATATGGGCAATAACAGAAAGCGTTAATAGCAAACTAAAACAAAACAAAAAATAGATATGTCAAAAAAATGTGGTGACCTCGGTCACATGGCTCCTCTTCCTCCCAAGAAATCGAGTAAATCTATCATCTCCTCATCCATGCGGGCGTCCTCTGCACCGTCGGGAGCTCCTATAGGTGCCTCCTCTGTCTGGTCCTCGGGCCAATCTCCGGGCCATGCGACCTCAGCCTTAAACTGATCTGGAGTAGGGCACGCAAAAGGAGCGAAACCCTGGCTCTGTTGACTGAGGCTAAGCTGGTTGAGACACTCATGGATCTGCACCTGCCCCCTGTGATTGGCCGCCTGCTGGCGAACCAAGTGCTAGAAATACCGCTCCATGCCGAATGACCCAGCTGGATCAGCCTGATGAGGTGGTGGCGGTGCGTCAGCGGCCTGTGGTGCATCACCCTACGCCTGTCTAGGCGTGCAATATTTCTCAATGAAGGCCCGGGTGATCGGCGGTCGAATCACCTTGCTAGGTGTGACGGGAACCCTGAACGACTGGCAGAGACCCATGATCAACGCCGGAAACCCCAGGGCCCTATTAGACTTATCTGGGTCTAGAAAGTGCCTAGTAGGTGGCATACCTGCAAATAAATAAATGGCGTCAGCGATCAACTGAGCCACATGGACGCTCATCCATGTCAGGATGGCATACACCAGCTGACACTTCGGCAGAGGGAGGTCAGAGTTATGATCTCTGGGTAGGATGTTCCTGAGCAGCAACGTCATCCACGTCTGGGTCAAGGTAGTCATGCTGGTGCGCATGATCCGCACCCGTCTCCCGGCAGCGGTCCGGGCAAAATCCTGACCCGGTATGCATAACAGCTGGGCAATGGCCTCCTCGTCAAATCCATCGGCCCGGTTCCTTCTCTGACTATACTCGCACTCCTGGCCCTCCTCTAACACTAGCGGGTCTCCCAGGAACTGGCTAAGGGCGTTTGCATCAAAAGGAATCCACTAGCCCTTTACCCATGACTGCATGTCCCACACGCCCTCCTTCGTGGGCCAAGCATTGGCATAAAACTCTAGGACTACATCTGGGTCAAACTTGGCCATGGGAGTGACCAGCGACGTCCAACGCCGACGAGCTATCTCCTCTTCGAAATCTGTGTACTCATCGTCCTTGAGCTGGACGCGCCTCCCTCGGTGGAATGACCATCCCTTGATGGCCTCGAAACGCTGCTGGTGCTCAGCGCTCCTGAAACGATGGCTGTCGAACTCGGGAGCGACACTAGTCCCTTCAGCCGTAGCGTCCTTCCTAGATCTCTTTGCAAAAAGCTCTCTCGGAGCCATTTCCTGCGAGGACAAACATTTGGAAAGTTAGTTTACAAGAAAATGCTTATTTTAAAGCAAAAACGGCATGCTAATCTTTCCAATTTAGAACAACTTGTGCACACACTTCCTTAATGTAAAACATTTATGAACGTGCATATGCGTAAAATATCCTACTATTTATATCAACATACAAGGATATTCAAAATATTCTAGTTACCACACATATATATTTTTTTGAAAAGAATACATATACACATGCTCAAAATATTGTGTCAAAATTACACATGTTCATATCCTATGCATTTCGCTACCACAAACTACCTACGCACATTTGAAGTATTTCAAGAACATACAAATTTTTGTTGTTTCATTCACATTATTTATACACATGCACATCGGAGAGCCAATCTCACGTCACGCACACACTTGCATTTGAAAAGGAACTTTCATGCCATCTATCTACACTTGAGGGGCAATTCCACATCATATATTCATTCGGGAAGCATTCTCGTGCCATTTTTGACATGGGTACATTTTTTGAAAGGCTCCTTATGCTACCTATATACATATTTTGAAAGGCATTTTTACGCTACCTATTGTCATACCTTAATTTCGTCCGGGGATTATTACTTGATGATATGCAACCTTTGATCGGCCGCTTTGAGATACTTGGCATCCTTTGTTTCACAATATGTGAAGTCCCAAGACATGCCAGAAATCAAAAGGAAGCAGGCTTACGCGATCCGTGAAATTCCGTAATGTGGCGGAAACCAAAAGAAGGTGTTTTTGCGCAATCTGTGAGTTTCCGTAACTTCTTCAAAAGCTAAAAAAGAGTAAATAAATTATCCGTGAGGATTCGTAACTTTAAGAAAAGAAAATAGGTGTCGTTACGAAATTCGTAAAGTTTCATAACGTTACAGAAAAAGAATTACCAAAAAAAGTAGAAGGGGGTGCATTTAGTAAAAAGGGGCGATACAAATAGCAATCAGGCCCACTTGGGCCTTCCAGTTTCTTCCTCCAGAAGGCGATTGCTTCTGGAGGAAGCAACCTTGCTCGCCTGGGCGAGCTGGGTGGCAAGCTCCTCCCCTATTTTGCAATAAATAGGGGAAGGAGTGAAGAGGAAAGGGGTTCAACCTTCTTGGCACTTCGTATTCTCTTAAATTTGCTAAGGAAAATTGTTTCCGTGAAGAAAATCCAAGCCGAGGTGCTTCCGTAATGTTTCCATGAGTAATTACGCGAAGATTTTCAACCGTTCTTCGACATTCATCGTTCGTTCTTCGTTTTCTTCAGTCTTCAACTGGTAAGTACCTTAAACCGAGCTTTTCAATTCATTCTATGTACCCGTGGTGGTCCACATTTTGTTTCATGTATTTTTATTCTCATTTTCATTTACTTTCTGTACCCCCTTTTGACGTGCTTCAGTCATTTATTTAAGTCATTTATTGCCTAATCAAAAAATAAAATAAATTTCCACCGATCATTTGCTTTGTAATATCCGTTAATTTCTGTTAAAATGAATTCCGACCGTTCGGTCGTGCCGTAACCACGTTGGAAATAAAAAAAGAGGTAAAATAATAATATAATAATCAAAAAATACCTTTTAGTAAAATAAAGCGAAAAATCAATCGGACGTTTTCTCTTTGGGATTTCTCATTCTTAATTGAACTGACTTATAACTAAAGTGAAACTAAGGCTAAAATCAACTCGCCTAGTCAAGCGAGTCCACAAAAAAAGTCACTAAAAAGGGTTTGAAAGTTTATCATCTCGGTTTTCCTTATCAAGTAAATGGATCATTTTTAAGGTCCAACGCCTTAAAATGATCACCTTTCAAGTAAAAAGAATCGCTTGATTCACTCTTAAGAAAGAACTACGTAGGTCTGATTTCCTCTTCGATGGAGGGTACGTAGGAGCAAAAGCCCCGCTTTTGTCGACCTCAAAAAAATAAAAAATATAAAAGGTAAGATAACACAATTTCAAAATTTTAAAAAATAGGTTGTTGTCCTTTGAGACAAACGTAAGAGGTGCTAATACCTTCCTCAAACGTAAATACAACTCCCGAACTTAGAATTTTCATTTTGATCGGTTTCCTTCGCTTTTTCCGACGTTTTCCACAAATAAATGTTGGTGGCGATTCCGCACATCTTTCCTCCTTTGGAAAACGCACCCGTGAGCCTCGCCTCGCTCGCCCGCAAAAGGGCATGTTGCGATAGTTGGCGACTCCACTGGGGACCTTTTTTTGAGTTAGGCCTATTCTAAAGGAATTTTGGAATTATGAAACCTTGTGTGTGCATTTATTAAGTTGTGTAAAATGTAATAACTGCTGTCTTTTCCACATTTTTACACTACGCACCCACGGGTTTGAGTAAAAAAATGGGCCCTACACCCGGGTTCATGGGAATTTAAGGAGTGGAGGTGAATCTATCATCATGCTAGGTCTCCGACTTGCTTGATAATAATGAAACCTCGTCTAGAGCTTTCTCTCTTTATAATGTGTTGTCGCTGGTATTCCATACCGCCACAATATTATTATCTTGAGTGATGATACCTCTAGAAAACAGCCGTGTGAGTTATGAATTGTTGGGGAGTAGTTATTAGAGACCCCTAGATATTGTCCTATAGGTTCCCAAATAGGGGCAAAGAGAAAACACGCTGTGCCATTCGTTCTCATGCATTTTTTGGTAAATAGCACTAGTTTATAGTTTTGCTAGTGATGTTTGGTTTCTTTAGAGTAATACGTAACTTTTTTAATACTACGTTGAGGCGAAATCATGCCCAAAACGTAGCATTAAAATTGGATCTCTGCGGTCTCGTATGTGTGAATTACCCCTTTGTTTTGTTTTCTTTCCGTTTCATGCATACGCATTGCATCATTCATGTCAGAGTCTTGATCCACCCCTTTTTAGGTAAATGATGGGGACAAATCAAAACGGCAAAAGGTTTTATCAAGTCAAGGTTAAGAGTCTAGATGTCACCAGCCTCAAGGAATTGGGACGATTGATGGGACCTCTCCAAAGGCAAGCCTTCCGCAAAGTGTATGGAAAGATTCTAGATTTGACCGCAGCGAAGGTGTTTACGGAAGCTGTCGTATCCCTCGCCTAATACTATGACCAGCTGTTGAGGTGCTTCATGTTTGGGGACTTCCAAATGGTACCGACTATTGAAGAGTTTGAGGAAATACTAGGATGCCCTCTTGGGGGAAGAAAACCGTATCTTTTCTCCGGGTTTCTTCCCTCCTTGAGCAAGATTGCAGCTGTGGTCGGGGATTCGGCAAAAGAGTTGGATCGCATGAAGCAAACTCGCAACGGCGTAGTAGGCCTGCCACGGAAATACTTGGAAGGCAAGGCAAGGGATATGGCGAGCCAAGAGAAGTGGGGCCCGTTTGCGGATATACTAGCTTTGTTGATTTTTGGGGTTGTCCTCTTTCCGAACGTGGACGGTTTAGTGGACTTAGCCACGATTGATGCTTTCCTCGCATATCACCACAGCAAGGAGAGTCCAGTGGTGGCTATCTTGGCGGATTTGTTTGACACCTTTGACCGGAGGTGTGAGAAAAATAGTGCACGGATTGTCTGTTGTTTACCCGCTCTCTGTGTGTGGTTGGTTTCACACCTATTCCAACAAGACACAAGACACCCGTGTCCGCTTCAAAGTTATCGCTCATGCGCTGAAAAAGGAAGAGTCGATTGGGACCAACATTTGGCTGGGATAGGGGGCAGCGCAATCAATTGGTTTCCTCGATGGAAGGAAGGCAAGGAGGGAGTCTTTTTCTCATGTGGGGACTACCCTAACGTTCCGTTGTTAGGGACAAGGGGTTGCATTAACTATAATCCCGCACTCGCCATAAGACAGTTAGGGTACCCCATGAGGGGAGCGCCAACAGAGGAGAGTCTCTCGCCTCTCCTTGTGAGGGATCTAGGCGCGCAAAGTCTCAAGGTTATACAAAGAGTCCACAAGGCGTGGAGAAGTTCGTTGAGGAAAGACAAGGAGCTTAGGGGCATCCGTAATGGCGTCATCGGTGGTTATCATGGATGGCTAAGAGTTCACACGCGAGGGTTAGATTGGTTCTCCAAGTTTAAAGTTATCGATGAGGAGAACTTCGAAGCTCCGGAGGAAGATGAAGAAGTCCGAGCTCTAAAATTAGAGCTAGGGAAGGCAAGACTCGCCAAGGAGAAGTTCAAATCAGCCACTACACACATCCGGAAAGAGTGCACCGAGTTACAAGAGGAAAACACAGCCACTGCAAGAGCCCTTGAACAAGAAACCAAAAGGGCCCGCAAGGAGGAACATGGCCGAGAGAAATTCCGAGGAGCATTGTGGGGTAGCAACAATGAGCTCAAGCTCCGAAGAGAGGAAAGAGACCGGCCACGGGTGCATGGCATGATCTTAAAAGAAGAGTTAGCTGCTTGCGCAAGGTCCAAGAGGAGTTTGGCTCAACACTTGGAAGCCACGGAGCAAAGCATGCTAGCTATCATAGGGCAGTACAAGGAAGAGTTGAACCAGTCTGTGACCCATGAACAAAGGCTAGTGGAGGATTTTGCACAAGTGTACACCGAAAAAGAAGCAAGAGGGAGGGTGATTGATGCATTGCATCAAGAAGCGACTATGTGGATGGATAGGTTCGCCTTGACCTTGAATGGAAGTCAAGACCTCCCGTGTCTATTAGCCAAAGCAAAAGCCATGGCCAAAGTGTGTACGGCCCCCGAGGAGATTCATGGGCTAATCAATTACTGTCAAAACATGATAGATTTGATGGCCCATATAATTAGAAACCATTAGGTTCTCTTGTAACACCTTTGTATAATCTTGGCTAGAAGAAAGCTTTGTTCTTTTTTATAAAATGAGAAGTTCTGAACTCATCACGTTATCTAAAAAAACCTTGGGGTGGATCCAAGTGCTCCGATCATTCATTTGCATATTCATGTTTTGGTGGCGTACTCACCGTTGTTTATTTCTTTAGGAATTTCATCATAACTAAGAAATCACAAAGGCACCCCTATAACACTCGATCTAAAAAAATGGATAATGAAGAGGGCATGCAGGAACAGATGAAGGCCGATCTATCGGCCTTAAAAGATCAAATGGCTTCCATCTCGGAGGTCATGCTAAAACTCCAGAAAACTATAGAGGATAAAGCCACGGCAACCGCCTCCAATACAGTTAGGGAAACGGAGCCGGTGCTACAACCAGCCTTAAATCTGGGCCGAGACAGAAACACGGCAGTGTTTGGTCGGAGGTATAGTCCGCAAGCTTACCCCTATGGCTTGCCTCTGGACTTCACTCCCCGTGCCGCCCTGGAAGATTTGAGCCAAGCCCCTACCTTCGAGGGGCAACTCCCACCTTATGCCAATTATCCCGTGCAAGACGATGAGGAAGGAGATACCCATCTCGGCCCCCTGCTCCACCTCAAAGATCCATCCCCCCATGAACTACCCCAACCAAACATAGTCCGCCACGTCCCATCTTCACCCGCACCCGTAATCGAATCCGTTCCCTTCGTAGAGGATAAGGGAAAGATTGATGCGCTTGAGGAGAGGCTGAGAGCGGTAGAGGGCCTCGGCAATTACCCATTCTCGGATCTAGCGGACCTATGTCTCGTGCCCAACATCGTCATCCCTCCTGTCGCAACCTACCCTTCGGTGGGAGGGCGACGCGTGACTCGCGGGATGCGTGTTCCACGAAAGGAATACGCGCGGAGTCGCCACCAACGTTTATTTGAGGAAAACGTCAGAAAAACCGGAAAAGACGCTGTCGCAACCTACCCTTCGGCGGGAGGGCGACGCGTGACTCGCGGGATGCGTGTTCCACGAAAGGAATACGCGCGGAGTCGCCACCAACGTTTATTTGAGGAAAACGTCGGAAAAACCGGAAAAGACGAGATCTACGAATTTTTTAGTGAAAGGTTCGGGAGTTGTATTTACGCACGGGGAAGGTATTAGCACCCCACACGCCCGTCCCAAGGGACGGCAGCCTTTAATCGAATGTGCAAACATGACTTTGATTTTTATGTTCCCCTTTTATGTTCTTATATCTTTTATACCCTTTTTATATTTTTCCTTTTTTGAGGTCGACAAGGGTGTTTCCCTTTGCTCCTACGTATTCCTCAATTTGGGATGAGAAAATCAGACCTACGTAGTTCTTTTTTTATCAAGTGATTCTTTTTTACTTTAAGAGGTGATCATTTTAAGGCGTTGGACCTTAAAAATGATCCATTTTACTTAGTGAGGAATTGAAATGACGAACTTCAAAAGCCTATTTTTGTGGACGAGCTTGACTAGGCGAGTTGATTTTAGCCTTAGTTTCACTTTAGTTATTAATCAATTCGATTAAGAATGAGAAATTCCAAAGAGAAAACGTCCGATTGATTTTCCGCTTTATTTTACTAAAAGATGTTTTTTGATTATTATATTATTCTTTACCTCTTTTTTTTGATTTCCAACGTGGTTACGGCACGACCGAACGGTCGGAATTGATTTTAACCGAAGTTAATGGATAATACAATTCAAACGTTCGGTGGAAATTTATTTTATTTTTAAGTTAAGCGAGAAACGACTTAAGTAAAATGGCTTAAGCACGTCAATAGGGGGTATAAAAAAGTAAACAAAACGAGAATAAAAATGCACAAAACACAATGTGGACCACTATGGGTACATAGAATGAATCGAGAAGCTTGGTTCGAGGTACTTACCCGTTGAAGATCGAAGAACGATGAAGAACGAATGAAGAACGTCGAAGAACGGTTGAAACCTTTGCGAGATTCCTCACGGAAAACGTTACGGAAACGTTTCGGAAGCGCCTCGGCTTAGATTTTCTTCACGGAAACAATTTTTCCAAGCAAATTCGAAAGAGAGAGAAGTGCCTAAGGGGCTGGGATCCCTTCCTTCTTCATTTCCTCCCCTATTTATAGCAAAATAGGGGAGGTGGTTGCCGCCCAGCTCGCCCAGGCGAGCTCAGTTCGCCCAGGCGAGCAGGGTTGCTTCCTCCAGAAGCAACCGCCTTCTGGAGGAATCTTCTGGAGGGCCCAAGTGGGCCTGGGTGCTATTTGCACCCCCATTTTTACTAAATACACCCCCTCTGCTGTTTTTTTGGTGATTCTTTTTTCGTAAAGTTACGGAAACTTACGAATTTCGTAACGATACTTGTTTTCTTTCCGTAATGTTACGAAACCTTGCGGATTACATAATCATCCCCTTTTTGACTTACGGAATGTTACGGAACCTCACTTAATTATGCAACGATGCTTCCTTTTGATTTCCGGTGTGTCACGGAAACTTACGGATTGTGCATCAATATTTTTTTGGTTTTTCGGCATGTCCTGGAATTTCATAAATTGCCTAATGATGGGTGCCAAGCACCTCACAAGGACCAAAGAATGGTCGCATGTCATCGAGCAAAGGTTCCCGGACGAAATTAGGGTATGACAGTTGCCCCTCTTTACTTGTCTTTTATTGGAGATAAAAGAAAAGTAAAGATAAGACACTAATTTCGTCCCTCTCGATTTGACGAGAGTCGCGGGTGACCATAAAATCTCCACATGCAAATGACTTGTTGTTCCCAGAATTTCACAAATTGCCTAATGATGGGTACCAAGCACCTCACAAGGACCAAAGAATGGTCACATGTCATCAAGCAAAGGTCCCCGAAAATCAGTGTATGACACTAATTTCGCTCCTCTCGGTTGACGAGAGTCGCGGGCGACCATGAAATTTCCGCATGTAAATGACTTTGTTGTTCCCGGAGGAACAAAAGGTGCAGAAGACTGTGTCAGCCCCTGCATGCTATCAAGCGTTCTGTCTTACAGATAGCAAAAGAAAGGGTGCGAATAACCATAAGGTATCTCCGCGTATCATGTGTGCAGAATGACCAAACTTGGTCTCTGCGTGCCATTGGACACGACTGTGTCTGAATGGCAAAGGGGTGCGGATAACCGTAAGGTATCTCCGCATATCATGTGTGCAGAATGACCAAACTTGGTCTCTGCTTGCCATCGGACACAACTGTGTCTGCCTAGCAAAGGGGTGCGGATAACCGTAAGGTATCTCCGCGTATCATGTGTGCAGAATGACCAAACTTGGTCTCTGCTTGCCATCGGACACAACTGTGTCTGCCTAGCAAAGGGGTGCGGATAACCGTAAGGTATCTCCGCGTATCATGTGTGCAGAATGACCAGACTTGGTCTCTGCTTGCCATCGGACACAACTGTGTCTGCCTAGCAAAGGGGTGCGGATAACCGTAAGGTATCTCCGCGTATCATGTGTGCAGAATGACCAGACTTGGTCTCTGCTTGCCATCGGACACAACTGTGTCTGCCTAGCAAAGGGGTGCGGATAACCGTAAGGTATCTCCGCGTATCATGTGTGCAGAATGACCAGACTTGGTCTCTGCTTGCCATCGGACACAACTGTGTCTGCCTAGCAAAGGGGTGCGGATAACCGTAAGGTATCTCCGCGTATCATGTGTGCAGAATGACCAGACTTGGTCTCTGCTTGCCATCGGACACAACTGTGTCTGCCTAGCAAAGGGGTGCGGATAACCGTAAGGTATCTCCGCGTATCATGTGTGCAGAATGACCAGACTTGGTCTCTGCTTGCCATCGGACACAACTGTGTCTGCCTAGCAAAGGGGTGCGGATAACCGTAAGGTATCTCCGCGTATCATGTGTGCAGAACGACCAAACTTGGTCTCTGCTTGCCATCGGACACAACTGTGTCTGCCTAGCAAAGGGGTGCGGATAACCGTAAGGTATCTCCGCATATCATGTGTGCAGAATGACCAGACTTGGTCTCTGCTTGCCATCGGACACAACTGTGTCTGCCTAGCAAAGGGGTGCGGATAACCGTAAGGTATCTCCGCGTATCATGTGTGCAGAATGACCAAACTTGGTCTCTGCGTGCCATCAGACACAACTGTGTCTGCCTAGCAAAGGGGTGCGGATAACCGTAAGGTATCTCCGCGTATCATGTGTGCAGAATGACCAGACTTGGTCTCTGCTTGCCATCGGACACAACTGTGTCTGCCTAGCAAAGGGGTGCGGATAACCGTAAGGTATCTCCGCGTATCATGTGTGCAGAATGACCAAACTTGGTCTCTGCGTGCCATCGGACACAACTGTGTCTAAATAGCAAAGGGGTGCGGATAACCGTAAGGTATCTCCGCGTATCACCAGCTCTTGAGTTATGGCAACAAAAGGCGGTGTGGTCGACAAAAGCGAGGCTCTTGCTCCTACGTATCCTCCAATGAGGAACTCAGACCTACGTAGTTCTGGAAAACTTGTGAGACTTGAAAAAGTCTCGTTGTTTTCTCCACTAAAATGCAAACATGCTTTAGCAAAGAGACAAATATTCCAACTGATTTAGAGCAGCATATGCTTTTTTGAGTGACAAACAATGCGCCTACCAGGGAAGGAGAGTCTGCTGATGGGATCCCCCATAACCATAAATGAGATCTTGGATGTTAGCATTTCGTTTCTAAATGACCATTTAGAGGAAACACTGGGTTCGACAAAAATAGAAGAAATCTACTCAAAGTGTATCAATCTCGCACAGGTAAGTGTTTCATCCTAATTCCGAACCATAGATATGTCATGACTTGACTTTGCAAATTATTTCCTATCAAATCAAAAATTACACGCGTGATCATGGATCAATAGGGCTTCCCTTGGGAATGGGTTCTTTTGGTGGTTTCTTCTTTCGGCTTTTGTGTGTTTTTGGCTTTTGATTTTTCTGGCTTTTTCTTTTTCTGTTTTTTTGTTTAGTGCGGGGCGAGAAAAAAGGTCGCTAGCGCACGGGATTTTGGTTGGTAATCAAAGGGAGAAGACCATTTTAGGTCGTGGTTTCCTTTCCTTCTTTTTTTGTTCATTTGGCGACAATTCTGTATTGTTCAGATATTGTCTGGTCAAAAGACCTTTCTGCACATTTCTTCTAGTTTCTTTGATCAAGAACTTTCTTTCCTTCCTTTTTTACTTTCTCCCATTCTTTGGTTGGGAATTTTCTTTCTTTTCTTTTTGCTTTCCCCCACTCTTTGATTGGGAATTTCCTTTCTTTTCTTTTTGCTTTCTCCCACTCTTTGATTGAGAATTTCCTTTCTTTTCTTTTTGCTTTCTCTTTGATTGGAAAATTTCCTTCTTTCCCTTTTTTGCTTCCGAGGGTAAGGATTATAGTGAGTCATGATTTTGGATCAAGGTTTGTAGAATGGCTAGACATGATACATGTCAGGGTTTGGTTTGGTTCAAGGATAAAAGGGATGCCCCACATTATTTCCATGACACAAATGCAAAAATGATGATTTGGAAACTTCATGCAAAACTGGTCATGCATGCACCTATGCGGACACTCAAGTGTCAAGCTTTTATGGTCATGTGATGCTAGGGCTCAGGATTCATTTCCTCTATTTTAATCAACCCAATGTTTCCAAAATATGTTCTTTTATCAATTTGTGCATTCATCCAAGTTCATTTCGGGCGTCCGGGGAAATTTCACAGCATTCACCCTTCAGGTGTAGACACATTTTCCAAAAATTGGTTATGATCAATGAACTTTTTTCAAAGAAAAGTTGGAAATCGTCTCTTTTCAAAAGCATGTTGGTTTTTTAGCTAGACAACTTATTTTCTCTTTTTCCATCTTTTTCCTTACTTGCCTTCTCTTTTTTTCTTATCACTTTCTTTTCTTTTCTATTCCATTTTCTTTCCTTTTCTATTTCATTTTCTTTCCTTTTCTATTTTTACTTTTATCATGATTTTTTTTGTTTATTTTACATATATACTTTGGACGATGTTCCTAAACGAAGAACTCTACACGGTTCCAGAATTTCAAACATCATCGATAGTAATGATATATAAATACTAACGCACCAATCTAAACAAAAATGTATGCACTGTACAAAATGACAATCGAAACAACAAAAACAAACGTTAGTCTCTCAAGTCAAAACAATAACATAGAATAAAAAAATGACAAAAGAAATATGAAAGAAAACATGAATCTGGGGATCTCCCAGTCACGTGTCTCCACTCCCTCCCAAGAAGTCAAGCAAATCAGCCATCTCCTCATCCTCGTGGGCTTCTTCTCCATCGCCGGGAGCTTCTGGGGGTGCCTCTCCTGCTTGGGCCTCGGGCCAATCTCCGGGCCATGCAACTTCTGCCCTGAACTGGTCTGGAGTAGGGCATGAAAAAGGAGCGAAGCCCTGGCTCTGCATGCTAAGGCTCATCTGGTACAGACAATCATGGGTCCGTACATGTGCTCGGTGGTTGGCCGCCTGCTGGCGAACCAAATGCCGTAAATACTGCTCTATGTCAAATGCCCCAGCCTGGCCAGCCTGATGAGGTGGTGGTGGCACGCCTGCGGCCTGTGGAGCATCACCCTGAGCCTGTCTCTGGGTACAGTACTTCTCAATAAAAGCCCGGGTGATGGGCGGCCGAATCACCTTGGTAGGTGCAACGGGGACTCCGAACGACTGGCAGAGTCCTGTGATCAGTGCGGGGAATCCCAGAGCCCTGTTGGACTTATCTGGGTCCAAAGGGTGCCTAGTGGGCGCCATACCTGCAAAAATATAGATGGCATCAGCGATCAACTGAGCCACATGGATGCTCATCCGTGTCAGGATGGCGTACACCAGCTGGCACTTAGGCATGGGGAGGTCGGAATTATGATCGGTGGGCAGGATGTTGCTGAGGAGCAACGTCATCCATATCTGGGTCAGGGTGGTCATGTTGGTGCGCATGATTCGCACTCGCCTCCCTGCAGCTGTCCGGGCAAAATCCTTCCCCGGTATACATAGCAGCTGGGCGATGGCCTCCTCATCGAACCCATCAGACCGGTTCCTCCTCTGGCCATACTCGCATTCCTGGCCCTCTTCCAACACCATCGGATATCCCAGGAGCTGGCTGATAGCGTCGGCATCGAACGGGATCCACTGACCCCTAACCCATGACCTCATGTCACGCACGCCCTCCTCTGTTGGCCAAGCATTGGCATAAAACTCAAGGACTATTTCTGGATCAAACTTGGCCATAGGAGTAACCAGTGGTGCCCATCGCCGGCGCCCTATTTCCTCCTGAAAATCAGTATACTCGTCGTCCCTGAGCTGGACGCGTCGCTCCCGGAGAAACGACCATCCCTTGATGGCTTCGAAGCGCTGCTGGTGTACAGCGCTCCTAAAGCGGTGGCTGTCGTACTCCGGGGCGGAACCAGTTCCTTCGGCCGCCTTGTCCTTCCTGGACCTCTTTGAGGCAAGCTTCCTCGGGGCCATTCCTGCGAAGGCAAACATTTGGAAAGTTAGTTTTCGAGAAATATAACAATCATTACAAACAAGGACCAAACAATACTTCTCATGGCACGAGTGTCAACATGCACTTTATAAAATAATCATATTGGGGTCGTGCTATTTTATGACACATACGTATTTGCACACATAAAAATTTTGTGTGAAGCATTTTACGACACCTATCCATGTACATATTTTTTGACAAACCTTTTCATGCTACATCCTATATATATACACACATTTTTTTGGAAGGCTTCTTTTGTTACCTACTCACAAATACACATATTTTGAGAAACACTTTTACGCTACCCATCCAACACTTTGTAAGGCACTTCATGCTATATATATTCATATTATGCAAGGCATTTTCATGCTATATATATTCATATTTTGCAAGGCATTTTATTCAACTTTTTGCAAGGCATTTCCATGCTATATATATTCACATATATACATACCGTTGAAAGGTATTTTCCATGCTACCTAGATGCAAGGTATTCCTCATGGGGCAGCCAAATTTAAATTCTAATAACAACCTCTCAAACATGTCCTAATATTCATGCCTTTTTACATTCAAAACCAAAACTTAGATTCCTAGGCGCAAGTTATGCTTCCTTGTATTGAAATTAAAAGCTTGGGTTCCTAGGCCTAGAATTGCATTCGGGCACTCATTTTAAATCCTTCATGCTGTCCCTATACATATAAAACAGTCCCACAACCCAAAGCTCACAAAACCATGCTCATATGTCGTTGAGGCATTTCACCGAGCACTTGGTGGGCGCATGTTTAGGCACGAATATCAAGAGAATGGGGACCATGTGGCATGCGCCATTACTTCAGAATACGCCCTAGGCCAAGGCCATCCCTTACAACCCCTCAATTCAACAAAAACAAGCAACAATTTGAGGATAAATCCCTCACGTTTCTTAGCAAACACATGCAATTTAGAGCACCAAAATACATCAATGGAAAGCTAGAAAGCCCAAGAATGAGGTACTTACTTGTTGGAGACGAATAATAGAGCAAAACGGAATCAAAAACGCAAAAAATGGTGACCTAAGGGCTGCAAAATCCGTGAGTCCCGTGAGCTTTCTTTTTTGAATGAGGGGGGGAAGTTTTTGAATGAAAAAACGTCCCCCCCTTCGTCATTTTTATATTTTGGTGCAGAGGTGGCTCGCCCAGGCGAGCCCAGCTCGCCCAGGCGAGCTAACCTGCACTTTTTTTTTTTTTTTTTTTGAGGGGAACATTGACCATGTCCCCTCCCTTCTCATGGATTAGCATTTTGCCTAACTTGAACTTACTTAGGTTAGAATCAGGCGTTGATTACTTATCTTATTATTACTCTTTTCCTTTTTTAAAACAAAATAAATAGTAAAAGAAAGCTACAAAATAGAAAGGATACGGGGCTGCCTTGCAGCGACATTCCCTGCTTGTTTCGCACAGAGAAGAGCAACGATCGGTCGGTCGTGACCCCATCCCCGCTTGCGTTCATCCTTAAGTACCTGCAAGTAATAAACAACCAGGTATGGCCAATTTTGGCCGCATCATTACCCTACCTTGACTGGTTTCTGCCATTCATGTTTTGTCTTCACTCCAGAAGGTAGCCCAAAGTGATCCTGCCCCTGTTTTACCACTACAATATACATGCGTATGCATGAATGTTTTCAAACGCAGAAAATTTAGGGAAAGTTGGTTCAGGTTCAATTTTAATTAAGCGCTTGGGGGATCCCATGAACTGAGCGGAAGGGCTCAGGTGATCACAAATTAACGCAAGATGTGAAACTAACGTGAGGACTAAAAGCCTCGAATCCACGTTCATTTCTTTGAAAGATTGTAGCGAGAGATACAACAAACAGGAAATCCCTGGGGGAAATCCAGAAAACGCATAAAGATACAGAACATGCAGCGACATCCTTAATTGCCCCAGCTTCTAAGCATAATATTGTTTGACGACATCAGAGTTCACGGGTGAAGGTAGCTCTTCGCCATCCATGTTGGTAAGCACCAAAGCTCCTCCGGAAAAAGCCCTCTTCACGACAAAAGGCCCTTCGTAGTTCGGGGCCCATTTCCCTCGATGGTCCTTGACAGCATGGGACATTTTCTTTAGCACAAGGTCTCCCTCATGGAACTTGCGTAAGCGTACTTTCTTGTCGAATGCATTCTTCATTCTTTGCTGGTATACGCGCCCATGACTCATGGCTGTTAAGCGCTTACCCTCAATGAGGTTGAGCTGATCGTAGCGTGTTTGAGCCCACTCTGATTCCTTTAATCCGGATTCTGCCACGATCCTTAATGACGGGACTTCTACCTCAAACGGTAACACAGCCTCCATCCCATATACCAATGAGAACGGCGTTGCCCCAGTTGACGTTCGTACTGAAGTCCGGTAACCGTGTAACGCGAATGGGAGCATTTCGTGCCAATCCTTGTATGACACGGTCATCTTTTGGATAATCTTCTTGATATTCTTATTGGCTGCTTCCACGGCTCCATTCATCTTTGGCCGGTAGGGTGTGGAATTGTGATGCTGGATTTTAAAATCCTCGCACATTTCCCCCATCATCTTGTTATTCAGGTTGGTGCCGTTGTCCGTGATAATCCTCCTTGGCAAACCATATCGGCAGATAATCTCCTTCTTAATGAACCTGACCACCACATTCCTCGTGACATTGGTATACGAAGCCGCCTCGACCCACTTGGTGAAATAATCTATCGCTACGAGGATGAAGCGATGACCATTCGAGGCCTTGGGCTCAATGGCCCCGATGACATCTATTCCCCACATGGAGAAAGGCCAAGGGGCGGACATGACATTCAGAGGATGTGGTGGGGCATTGACATTATCTGCGAATGCTTGACATTTGTGGCACTTCCTCACATGGACACAACAATCACTTTCCATGGTAAGCCAGTAATAACCTGCTCTTAAGATCTTCCTGGCCATAGCATGCCCGTTGGCGTGCGTTCCAAACGAGCCCTCATGGACTTCCTCGATCATGTGATTTGCCTCCTTGGCATCCACACATCGCAGGAGTGTCATGTCGTGATTTCTCTTATACAGTGTGCCTCCGCTCATGAAGAAACTGGCTGCCAACCTCCTCAATGTCCTTTTATCGTTGTCGGCAATCTCTGGCGGGTATTCTTTGCTTTCGACATACCGCTTGATGTCGTAATACCAGGGCTTTCCGTCCCGTTCCTCTTCCACCTGGCAACAATGTGCGGGTTTGCCACGACACTGAAATTCAATGTAGGGTAGGTCCCCGTGCGGTGTTAGCTGGAACATAGATGCCAATGTAGCAAGTGCATCCGCCATTTGATTTTCCTCGCGGGGAACATGATGGAAGGAGATCTCCTCGAAAGTCTCAGCCAACTCCTTGATGTAGGCTTTGTAGGGTATCAGCTTGGGATCTCTAGTTTCCCATTCTCCTCTCAGCTGATGGATTACCAACGCTGAGTCGCCGTACACCTTGAGTAGTTTGACATCGGAGTCAATTGCTGCCTGGACGGCTAGGGCACATGCTTCATATTCGGCCATGTTGTTGGTGCAGTCGAATCCTAGCCTGGCTGTGAAAGGTACACATTGATTGTCCGGAGAGATCAACACTGCCCCAACGCCATGACCTAGAATGTTTGACGCTCCGTCAAACCATACAGTCCATTTGTCCCGATCTTCGTCCAACTTTTCCTCGAACAAGGCCATGATGTCCTCATCCGGGAATTCCGGATGCATGGGCTGGTAGTCGTTAAGAGGCTGTTGAGCCAAATAATCTGCCAAAGCGCTTCCTTTTATCGCCTTTTGGGTGACGTAGACTATATCAAACTCAGATAGCAAGACTTGCCACCGGGCGATTCGTCCGGTGAGAGCTGGCTTTTCAAAGATGTACTTAACCGGGTCCATTTTGGATATCAACCAGGTAGTATGGCTCAGCATGTACTGCCTTAGGCGATGGGACGCCCATACTAAAGCACAACACGTTCTTTCGAGCAAGGAGTAATTCATCTCACAGGTCGTGAACTTCTTACTTAGGTAGTAAACAGCGCGCTCTTTCTTCCCGGATTCGTCATGTTGCCCCAGCATACACCCCATTGACTCGTCCAAGATTGTCATGTACAAAATGAGAGGCCTTCCAGGCACTGGTGGCATAAGCACGGGAGGATTCATTAGGCACTTTTTGATCCTTCCAAAAGCCTCTTGGCAATCCTCATTCCACCGATCAGTTTGGTTTTTGCGCAAGAGCTTAAACAACGGCTCACAAATGGCTGTGAGCTGCGATATGAATCTGGCAATATAATTCAGGCGCCCCAGGAAACTCGACTTGCCTCTCTGTACGGGGTTCCGGCATCTCAAGGATAGCCTTCACTTTTTCGGGGTCTACCTCTATCCCTTTCTGGCTTACAACGAAACCAAGCAATTTCCCTGATTTGACCCCAAAGGTGCACTTAGCGGGGTTCAACCTTAATTGATATTTCTTAAGCCTTTCGAACAACTTCGCAGGTTGACAAGGTGTTCTTCCTCAGATTTAGATTTAGCAATTATGTCGTCCACGTAGACTTCGATCTCTTGATGCATCATATCATGGAACAAAGCTACCATGGCCCGCTGATAAGTTGCCCGGCATTCTTGAGTCCAAAGGACATCACCTTGTAACAGAACGTTCCCCACAGGGTGACGAAAGTAGTCTTTCCATATCCTCGGGTGCCATCTTTATCTGATTGTAACCAGAGAAACCATCCATGAAGGAAAATAAAGCGAAATTGGCTGTGTTATCTACGAGGATATTGATGTGTGGTAACGGAAAATTGTCCTTGGGACTGGCCCGATTCAAGTCCCGGTAATCTACACACATTCGTACTTTCCCACCCCTTTTTAGGAACTGGTACGATGTTGGCAACCCATTCTGGATACCGAGCGACGGCCAGAAATCCAGCGTCAAACTGCTTCTTCACTTCTTCTTTTATCTTCAAGGACGTTTCGGGTTTCATCCTCCTCAATTTCTGTTTTACTGGGGAACACCCGGGATTTAGAGGCAATCGGTGCTGCACAATGTCAGAACTCAAACCGGGCATATCTTGGTATGACCAAGCAAAGATGTCTTGGTAGTCTTTTAGCAGGGTTATTAATTCTTCACGGATAGGTGCGGTAATGCCTGTACCTATCTTTACTTCCCTCTTTCCACTGCCAATTCCT
>NW_021144482.1:0-5964 GCF_004193775.1 Glycine soja
CGAAGCTGAAGAGTGAGGTGCAGCAACTAGTTACAAATTGCAACAAATTGATAGACAGAAATATACTACATATCTATTTCGATTTTATGCCCCTACTTCTATTATTTTTTCATTAAATTTTGAATATTTGAATGGTCGATTCTTTTTTTTTCATCTTAATTTTTTATCTTTTCTTTCTAAGTGAAAACTTGGGTGATGTTACAAATTACACAAAAAAATACAGGTCATTAACAAAATACAAAAAAACAAAAAATTAAATTATACCTCCAATTATTGTCATGAAAGAGTTATTTGTTTTGGTTCTTTCAAGCTCTTTTTCTCTCAAGATGGTGTATCAGATGAATTGTGAAAGAGATGAACTCACGGACCAAATATATGTGCTATATATATATGCATTCTACCATCAAGAATGCATTTAATAGTCATTATCACTCACTAGTGATCATTACCACCAATTAGTAGCCATTCAATTTGGCTCTCAATTTCAAAACTGATGGAGTTTTTTCATTTTTCCAAAATGTTGAGACCAAAATTATTATATTTTCCCACTTGGTTCAAACATTTTGACTCAATACTCGTTCTTCTTAAAAATGAATATTCGAATCATAGTGATAGTTCCTCTTATAATGAGTAATATAATCCATGTATTATAATATGCTCAATTTCTCAAGCAGTATACTCAAAGTGGTAATAAAACTTATAAACCCAGTGTTTATTTTGGTTCAAAACATAATTTTTCTCAAATAAATCAATGTGCACTTAAATATGAGAAAATATCATAATATAAAAGTTTCAATTTAACATGTAAGTATACAATCATAAAGGGGAATCAAGTCTCATTCTTTCTACATGATCCTTAAATTTAAACAGTGGCATGTCCTTAGTTAAAGGATCAACAATCATCAACTCAGTGTTTATAGGCCCAATGACCACTTTCTTGTCTTCACTCTTTCTCTAATGGCTTAGCACTTAATGTCAATGTTCGACTTTCACTTTTGTTATTCTTAACCATAAAGACAGCAGCTGAGTTATCGCATAAAATTCTCAAAGCCTTGAAATAGTGTAACTATCTTTAGCCCTGAGATGAAACCTCAAAAACAAGAGACAAACTCAGCTTCTATGGTAGAAGTTAGCAGTCCAAGTCTGCTTAACACGCCTCCATGAAATAGCTCCACAAGTCATCATGAAAATGTACCTAGATGTTGATTTACGAGAGTCAACACAGCCAGCAAAAGTCTGAGTCTGAATAACCAATCTCATCTAGATTGTCTGTCTGTCTATATATAAAGCATGTAATCTTTAGTCCCCTGAAAGTACCTCATCACTTTCTTAGTAGTTCTCCAGTGTCAATACCTGGATTACTCTGATATCTTCCTAAGATTCCAATTGCAAAAGCAATGTCAGGCCTTGTGCATAAGGCTTCCAACAACTGAAGCATAAGAAATGTTTTTCATCTATTCCCTCTCAAAGTCATTCTTTGGACATTCGTTCAAATTAAACCTATCACCCTTCACAATGGGAGCAACACTTGGTGAACATCTTTCATTCGAAATCTCTCTAGAATTTTGTTAATATAGGTTTCCTGTGATAGACCCAAAATACCTCGAGGTCTATCTCTATGAATCTTAATGCCGATGACATAAGATGCATCACCCATATCCTTCATGTCAAAATTCTTAGAAAGAAATTGTTTCACCTCATGTATCAAACCCCAATCATTGGCTACAAGTAAAATATCATCTACATATAAAGCAAGAAAACATATTTTACTCTCACTGATCTTGTGGTATATGCATTGATCCATGGGGTTTTCATCAAAACCAAATGAAGAAATTATCTCATGAAACTTAAGTATCACTGACGGGAGGCTTGTTTTAAACCATATATAGATTTATTAAGCTTGCAAACCAAATGCTCACCACTACTTAGAGGAGAAGCCTTCAGGTTGTTTCATATAAACCTCCTCCTCTAAATCACCATTAAGAAAAGATGTTTTCACATCCACTTGTTGCAACTGAAGGTCAAAATGAGCAATTAATGCCAAGATAATATGAAGAGAATCTTTCTTAGATATTGGAGAAAAAGTCTCTGTGTAATCGATTCCTCTTTTTGAGTAAATCCCTTAGCAACAAGTCTTGTCTTGTATCTCTCAATGTTGCCTAATGAATCCCTTTTGGTCTTAAAGACCCATTTACATCCAATGGCCTTTGCCCCATTAGGCAACTCTATAAGGTTCCAAACTTTGTTACTCTGTATGGAATTCATCTCGTCCTTCATGCATCATACCATAAATTTGACTTTTTACAACTCATGGCTTGATCAAAAGTTTCGAGATCATTTTTAACTCCAATATTTATAGTCAGATTCTTGCAAATATACAATATAATCACTAGGAATAGCTGATTTTCTTACTCTAGTATACCTCCTTAATGTATATCAACATTTTCTTGGGGATCATGTTGTTCAACTGGTTGTTCATCATTTTCAGGAATTTGATGATCAACTTGATCTACTGGATTATTAGCAATAGTTTGTGGAATGTCAATCATGTGTTGTTCATCATCTCTTTGAACTACAACCAATCTTTCACTTGTGGAAGGTTGAGACTCTATATAATCAATTTCATAACCTAAGTCCCTCAATTGATCACTCCCACTAATCAAGTCATTTTCAAGAAACTTGGCATTTCTTGATTCCACAATCCTAGTAATATGATATGGACAATAAAAACCTATAACCTTTAGACCTTTAGGCATATCCAATGAAATACCCACTAATAGTCCTTGGGGTCAAATTTCTTCTCTTGTGGGTTATATATTTTCACCTCAGACGGACAACCCCAAACGTGCATATGTTTCAAACTCAGTTTCCAACCTTTAAACAACTCAAAAGGTGTCTTTGGGATAACCTTGGTTGGAACATGATTTAATATATACATTGTCGTCTTTAGTGCTTCAGCCCACAAGGATTAGAAAGATTGGAGTTGCTAAACATACTCCGCACCATGTCCAATAATGCTTGGTTCCTTCTTTCTGCCACACCATTCTGATTTGGAGAACCAGACATAGTGTATTAGGCAACAATATCATGTTCTTGAAGAAACTTTGCAAAAGGACCAGGCATAGTGTATATCTACCATAGTATTCTCCACCTCTATCTGATCTCATTATTTTTATTTGCTTGCCACATTGATTCTCAACTTCAGCCTTAAAGACTTGAAAGCATCCAATGCTTCATTTTTTTATGAAGCAAATAAACATTCATATATCGTGAATAATCATCTATAAAGGTGATAAAATATTTCTGACCACGTGCATCCATATCTGGACAACAAATATCAGTATGAATTATTTTTAATATGTTTGAACTCCTGTTAGCACATTTCTTAAACATGTTGGTCTGCTTACCCTTAATGCAATCTACACAAGTCTTAAAGTCAGCAAAATCTAGAGTATTGAGTACCCCATCTTTCACTAAACTTTTAATCCTCTCAATGGAGATATGTCCTTATCTCCGGTGCCATAACATAGAGAAATTCTCATTAATATTACACCTTTTAATACCAGTTAGAACATGCATTGAACTATAAGTGACACAATTTTGTAAACCAAGAAGATAAAGATCATCAGACAAGATACCATTCCTAACACATTCAGAATTATAAAATAACTCAAATGATGTGTCTTTAAAATTAAAGGAATATCCAAAAGGTACAAGTCTAGAAACAAAAATCAAGTTTCGAGAAAAAACTAGGTACATAAAAGGTCCTTTCTAATTTAAAATAAAGTCACTACTTAAGGTTAAAATGCAAGTTCCAATGGCCTCCATAGGTGAGCCTAACTTATTGCCTGATAAAATGTTTGCTTACTTCCCACTAGTTTTCTTATGTTTTGCATACCCTGTAAAGAATTGCAATATGAATAGTAGATCCAGAATCAATCCACCAGGTGTTAATATTAACACTAACCATATTTGATTCATAACATACTAATTAGATGATTTACCTTTCTTCTCAAGCCATTTTTGGAATCAGGGACATTTCTTCTTCATGTGTCACTTCTTCTTGCAAAAGAAACACTTTGTTACCTTCTTAATATCAGCTTGAGGTGGTATTTTACCATTCCTCTTCTGATTAGCTTGAGACTTAGTTGCTTTGTTCTTTCCATAAGCAGTTGTCAGCAATGCACTCTCACCCATCTTCATTACAAGCCTTTCTTCTTCCTGAACACACATGGTCATTAATTCATTGATAGACCATTTGTCCTTATATGTGTTGTAGGAAATCTTAAACGATCCATATTCATGCAGAAGGGTGTTCAAAATGAAGTGCACCAAGAAGGACTCGGACATATCAACTTCAGTTTCTTAAGTTGAGCTGAAATATCTCACATTTTTATTATGTATTTATGCACACCTTTCACACTAGTGAGCTGAAGAGAGGAAAACTTCATGATCAGGGTGCTTGCTAAAGTCTTATCTGAAGTGATGAACTGGTCATCAATGACCTTAAGCAAGTCTCGAACCTTTTCATGTTGGTTAACAGAACCACGTATCCAAGCCGAGATTTTGATCTTAATAAACATCACGCTGAGCCAGTTGGATCGCTCCCACCGCTCATATAGCGCAACATTAGATGGACTACTTTCATTAGTAATTGCAGGTGATTCGTCTTTCCTACTAGCATAGTCTATGTCCATCCACCCTAATTGCAGAAGAATTCTCTCCTTCCATATCTTATATCATCTCTTTTGAGTTCGGAAACATCACATTGGAATATCAGAAAAACTAATAATTGAGAAGCTGCAAAATTCAAAGGCTTATGTCAAAATTTGAGATATATTAATCTTAATTGTATCTTTTACCATATAAAACATACCAGAAAAATTGAATCTTGTGACATAAAAATTGTCAGTGGGGCTAAATTTTTTAATTCAATAAGAAATAATTAAACCTTATGATAGAATAATCAAATTACATACTTAAATTCATGCTTTACGGGTATAATATAAAAATAATTTAATTTTTATCACAAATATTTACTTTATGATAAAATTGACAAATTATACATATCTCATTAATGCTTGTGGGTAAACCATGAAAAATAATATCATTTTATCCCAATTAATTATACAAATATAATAAGAATTATTGTGAGATAAAATTCATTTATATAAGTACAATTAATCACAATATTATGTCTAATTCCTTATATGATCTTTAAACAACTTAATATATAATTTTAATCAAAACATAGATGATGTGGCTAATCCATAATTAATAAAAAATTATAAAAATTACTTAGACATAAAACTTAATATATGAGAATAAATCATATTATGCATTTCAAGATCAAGATATAATATAATTATGAATAAGATTCTCATATAATTTCATAATAATATTATGCATTTAATTTTATATATATATGTATATGAATAAAAATTTTCAAAATATATTCATGCATAAAATAATTAAAATTCAAAAATAATGATATAAGATTTGAAAAATAATTATATATAAAAAACCTTTAATGATTGAGTGACTTGCACAATTATAACGTGACTAGGGAGTTGGATTCGGCTTTTACACTAAAATGGTGTAATTTTTTTGAAATTATTATTAAAAATAAGTGGTGCTGTTTTAAAATATGATTTTATTTTAGGAATATTTTATTTTTATTTTTAAATAATCTGTGCTGATTAAAATTAGTATCATATAAGAGTATTTTATATATATATATATATATATATTATATATATATTATATATATATATTTGAGATTGGAATGCCGGTAAGATTTCCAAAGCTTGCAAGTTAACAATAAATCTACATTGGGAATATCTTTTAAGACAAACTCTAATTAATTATCACAAGTTCATTATCAACAATTGAGTACAATAATCCTTCATTATGTGTTCACATAACGGAAAATCGTAGTTTCTATTTTCAATTTGTCTAAGAATG
>NW_021144483.1:0-36342 GCF_004193775.1 Glycine soja
CTCTCTAATACGATTAGTAACATATAAACTTAACACTGTTGTGTTATATAAGTAGATGGAAGGTTTTTTTTTTATGAAGAAATTAGAATTTTTTTATTTTATGTATCATTTTGATAAAAAAAAATAAATTTTAAGGTTTAAATCAATAGAAGTTATATTTTAACTCGAATATAAAATGATTTACTTTCAGTTTTTATACTAAATTTTTCTTCAAATCCTAACTAGTCCAAATATTCTTTTAAAATTTTCTTTCATGCGATCTTATTTTTTAATCCCTGTAGCATGTGTTTTTTAATTATTAAATCTTTATAAAAATGGCCTTTTCCTCTCATAAGTATTCTTATTAGAAAGTTTTTTCATAAAGTATTTAAACATAGTTAATATACTAGTATGAATATATTATCCATTAAAGTTTCATTATAATTCAAGAACTTTTAAATCTAAAACCCACTAGCTTGTTAATTTAAAACCAAGAAATGCATAATAAAGAAGTATTTGTTTCTGACATTTTCAACTCTATTCCTATTTTCTCATTTTGACAACTCTACCTTTGAAACTTTCTTGCTTGCTTTGACTTGGAAAAGCGAACGAAGACAAAGGGCGAAGAAATTAAGCTGTGCTAACATTGAAGTTCCATTAGAATTCGATATCCTTTTTACATCTAAGATCTAATTGCTGCTTGATATATTAATTTAAAACCAAGAAATATATAATAAAGAAGTAATTGTGTTTCTCATATTCAACTCTATTCCATTTTCTCATTTTGACGACAAGAGTTTCCTTTAATTTTCTTTTCATTCAAATAACTCTACCTTTTGAAACTTTCTTGCTTTCTAGACTTGGAACAGCGAATGAAAACAAAGGGCGTAGAAATTGTGCCGTACAAGTATAGTAACTACTTAAATCTTGCTGCTCTGTGTTCAATACAGCACAACTGGTAAACCATAATTCATATCTGAAAAATCCTAATGGGTGGTTACTTTGTCAAAATCTTGTTTGCATTGTTAGTGTGCTTTTTGCATACTGAAATATCCATTCTTGGATTGAACTCTACATCGGAGATCTCACGTGTGAAATGCATTGAAAGTGAGAGACAAGCCCTCCTCAACTTCAAACGTGGCCTTGTAAATGACTCTGGCATGCTCTCTACATGGAGGGATGATGAAAATAACAGAGATTGTTGCAAATGGAAAGGCCTTCAATGCAATAATGAAACAGGTCACGTCTACATGCTTGATCTTCATGGTCACTACCCACAACGTTTGTCAGGTCTAATCAATATTTCTTCATTGATTGACTTGCAAAATATTGAATATTTGAATCTTAGCAATAATGATTTTGAAGGGAGTTACATCCCAAAATTTATGGGCTCGTTCACCAACTTAAAATATCTTGATCTATCATGGTCGAGGTTTGGTGGGAGAATTCCTTATGAATTGGGGAATCTCTCAAAGTTGGAGTATCTTGATCTTAAATGGAATTCTCTTGATGGAGCAATACCTTCTCAACTAGGGAAGCTTACAAGTTTACAGCATCTAGATCTAAGCCTAAATTCTCTTAGTGGAGAAATCCCTTCTGAAGTAGGGGTGCTTACAAGCTTACAGCATCTAGATCTAAGTGGAAATTATCTTCGCGGAGAAATCCCTTCTGAAGTAGAGAAGCTTACAAGCTTACGACACTTAGATCTAAGCTTCAATTCTTTTCGTGGAGAAATCCATTCTGAAGTAGGGATGCTTACAAGCTTGCAACATCTAGATCTGAGAGGAAATTCTCTTCTTGGAGAAATCCCTTCTGAAGTAGGGAAGCTTACAGCCTTACGATATCTAGATCTAAGTTATAATGTGGCTATTCATGGAGAGATCCCTTATCACTTTAAAAACCTCTCACAACTGCAATATCTTTGTCTTGGAGGACTTAATCTTTCCGGGCCAATACCTTTCCGGGTTGGGAATCTTCCTATCTTGCATACTCTTAGACTTGAAGGCAATTTTGATCTTAAAATTAACGATGCACAGTGGCTATCTTCTCTCTCTTTTTTAACAACTCTTGGCCTGACATCATTGCATAATCTTGGCTCCTCTCGTTACTGGCAACAAATGATCGGTGAGCTTATAACAAACTTGAGAGAGTTGAGTCTAGTTGATTGTAATCTCACTGATGAAAGTGTTGTGCTATCTGCTTCCCTTCAAAATTCTTCATCTCCTCTTGTGACCCTTAACCTTAATGATAACTCGTTAGAAGGTCCAATACCTAATCTTTCAAATTTTACATCTTTGAGGACATTACATCTTTCCAATAATCGGTTAACTGGAGAAATACCTAAAAGCATTGGGTTGCTACATGAGTTGGAGTCTCTTCACCTACAGGATAATTACTTCGAGGGTGATATCAATGAATGGCATCCCACAAATTTGTCCAAATTGGAGGAGTTAGACTTAACAGACAACTCGTTGTCTCTAAAGTTTGGTACTACATGGGTTCCACCTTTCCAATTATATAATTTGGGACTAGCTTCTTGCAAGTTGGGTCCTAGTTTCCCAAGTTGGCTCCAAAATCAAAGTCACTTGGTCTTTCTAGATATCTCTGATGCTGGGATTGATGACTTTGTGCCAGACTGGTTTTGGAACAAGTTACAGTCTATGAGTTTGATGAATATGTCTTACAACAGTCTCAAAGGTACAATTCCGAATTTACCGATCAAGCTTACTGATGACAATAAACTTATAGTTCTAAATTCAAATCAACTTGAAGGTGAAATTCCTGCTTTTTTATCCCACGCTTATGCATTAGATTTTTCCAACAATAAGATTTCAGGCTTAAACACATTCTTGTGTGGAAAAAGAGCAAGTACAAACCTACACACTTTGGACTTATCAAGTAATCGAATAATGGGACAACTGCCCAACTGTTGGGAACATCTAAATACATTAGAATTTCTTGATCTGAGCAATAATAAATTGTCAGGCAAGATTCCACAGTCCATGGGTACACTTGTTAATTTGGAAGCTTTGGTCTTAAGACACAACAATTTTATTGGAGACCTACCATTCACCTTGAAGAACTGCACTCGTTTAGATATACTAGACTTGAGTGAAAATTTGTTGTCTGGTCCAATACCGTCATGGATTGGACAAAGTTTACAACAATTACAAATCTTGAGCTTGCGTGTAAACCACTTTAATGGAAGTGTTCCTGTTCATCTCTGTTATTTGAGGCAAATTCATATCTTGGATCTTTCAAGAAATAACTTGTCAAAAGGAATTCCAACTTGTCTAAGGAACTTTACTGCGATGATGGAAAGCAGAGTAATCACAAGTCAAATTGTAAGGGGGCGAAGAATATCATCTAGATCAATCTCCCCTCTCATTTATGACTCTAATGTGTTATTGATGTGGAAAGGTCAGGATCATATGTATTGGAATCCAGAGAATCTTCTAAAGAGCATTGATCTCTCAAGTAATCATTTAACAGGTGAAGTACCAAAAGAGCTTGGATATTTACTTGGATTGGTATCTTTGAATTTATCAAGAAACAACTTACATGGACAAATTCCTTCTGAGATTGGGAATTTAAATTCGTTAGAATTTCTTGACTTATCAAGAAATCATATCTCCGGAAAAATTCCATCTACTCTTTCCAAAATTGACCGTCTTGCTGTCTTAGACTTATCAAACAACGATCTCAATGGAAGAATCCCTTGGGGAAGACAGTTGCAAACCTTTGATGGCTCTAGTTTTGAAGGAAATACGAATCTTTGTGGTCAACAACTTAACAAAAGTTGTCCTGGAGATAAGCCAATAGGGACGCCTGAAGGAGAAGCAGTTGCTGGTGAAGATGAAGATTCAATATTCTATGGAGCATTATATATGAGCTTGGGCCTAGGATTCTTCGCAGGCTTTTGGGGCTTATTAGGGCCAATACTACTTTGGCAACCATGGAGAATTGCTTACCTGAAATTCTTGAACAGACTCACAGACTATATACTTCTAATGGTGGAAGTGAACATGGCCAAGTGCCATATGTGGTTCAAAGGCTAGTAGGTACGTAATTCCAATAAGTTCACCCTTTGGAATTTCAGAGTGTTTACTAATAGTTACTTTCCTTCTGTTTCTTTAATTTGTGCCTTCACTAATAGTAGTTACTTTATCGAAAAAGATTATTACTATTTTTCTTCTTGTTAAAGAAATTGTTTAGATGCTGGTGCATGTTCTCTGTTTAGAGATTTTTTTTTCAATGATATGTCTAATGTTTGAAGTTTAAACCTCATGAAAAAATGCTTACTGCTATGCACATTTGTGTACTTGAATGGCTATATAGCTAGATTTCCACTTCATTTAATCTACTACGAAAACTCGTTGTCTAATTCTTCTCCATTTCCATTAATATATGTAATCTGATATGTAGCACGGAATTTGCAGTTTATGGCGTATTAGCTTCAAAATTTCAATCCGGGATGAAAGCTTCATGAATAGCTGAATGTGTACGATATGTACTATGTAGTATTGATGTTTGCTATGCAATGCAAAATAAGTGTTTGGAAAAACCTATTGATTTTGATTGTCTTTTTATTGTATAATCTCTTTTCAAGAATGCGAGATATCAAAATAATGTTTCTTGATCAGGCTAGTATGTCCGACTACTTATTTAAGCCAGCAAAATTTAAATACTCGCTTTACAACCTACAAAATAATGATTATAATTACATTAGCATTTCTCTTTAATTACACTGATTTGTTGGTAATTGAATAATTAAAAATGCTTTTGTTTTTATCATCAAAGTGTTCAGTGCAAATTAGAATATTATTACATCAACATGCTGGTGTCATAGCTGTCTATTGAGGTTCTCCTCGTCCTCTAAGGCTCTACCTTGATTCAGCTATACTTCTTATCAACAAAGGTGTGCAAATGAAGTTGGTCTAACATCCAGCTATCTTCACTTCATTTTATTTCTTGTCCAACCATTTTTAAGGTCTAATATCAAAGAGCTTATGAATTTTACGCATATTGTTACAGAAACTTTTGTCATACTATCCTTAGCTCCAAATAAAGAAAAAAAAAAGCTTTCTGTCATATATGATTCTTATTTTGTGGAAACAAAATATTGCTCTTTCCGGGAGGTTTACTTGCACTGGGAAAAATATAACAAAAAGAGTCAGCTCTAAAACATGATGTTAAAATTATGCAATTAAAGTGCTTGGCATCTACGTGATAGCCATTTCCAGAATATTTATTGATAAGACATGCAGAGTAGATTGGAAAAAGAGCATACAAAATCATCTTGATAACTGAATTTATTATTCACATGTAGATATCATAACCATTGTCTGTAACTGAGCAGATAAGAATTTTTTCTCTTTTAAATATAAAGAAGTCATCTCGTTTGAGTTAAAAACCAAGACAAGTTCAGAGAAGCGAAAATATAAAATAAAAACAGAAGTTGTAAAACATATAAGACATCACCGAAACTACTAGAACCCTCTAGAACAATATTTGATTGGACCTAACAACGAAATGTCACATCATGAACTTTTCAGCTGAATTTGAATAAAACAGAGCACCAAATCCTATTACTATAGAGCACACCTAAATTTTAATTAACTTTTCTCCCTTAACTCACGTGGATCAGAATATGTTATCATAGATTAAAATAAGAGTTGCCAAATTGTCAACAATCAATCTTGTTATTATTGTGAGGAAGAAATTCTCAACACAATGTAAACTTTTGCCCTATTATTGAGAGGAAGAAATTCTCAACACAAAAAGGTACTAAATAAGCAAAAATAAATTACAATCCCGAGAATCAATAGCTAGGCATTGCTATTTTGATAAGAACAGCAATAGCATCCTCCAAACCTTTGTTATATGCTGCATATTACAAAATTCTAGCAGTCATTAATACCATTTTGCATTATGCACGCTATTTCGTTCCCATTGCTGTTGTGGAAGTACTTTTGCTTCAGACATGGAATGAAAATTGATCAGGAATTTTGTTTTTTTGTGCCATCGATTGAGTTTGTATAAGTGAGGACATGTTGATCTTCTGACCAATTTTGTTTTCGAAATTATAATAATTACTAGTTCGCTATCTAAATTCATGGGAAATTGAAAATTGATTCCCAGGAAACTGTATTCTTGTTGTACATTACACTTCTCAGGTGTTCTTAGAAGTCCTCTTCCTACTGGTAAGCCGTATCATATTCACTCTCCCCTGCATTCTGATTTTTACTTATAAATAAGTTAATGTCTAAGAGCAGGGTTGAATGAGCAACAAAAAGGGGCTCACATACAAGTCTAGATCCTGTTTGGTTTGTGAACTAAAACTATGTTTTGGTTTTGCCTATCTCTTATGCTATTAAAATTATTCTAGAATCCACCTACAGTTTTTTTATTCAAAAATAAGTGTTGGAACTCTAAGATATGATATCAAGTTTACTTATGTAATTTGTTTGGTGACCTATTGTGGAAAATTTCTCTAGTATTTACTCTCTTGGATTTTTCAAAAAATTTGATATCAGAGTCAATGGTTTGACTTAGTGACTAGCTTAGACGAGTAAGATGGCGTTGATGGATTCATGGATATAGAGTTCTTTGCATCAAAAGTCTTTCTGACAGGTGAATTCATGCATGAATGTCAGGTAGCAGAGTTGCAGGTGTTGCAATAGTACAAGATACTAGAACATGTTGTGGCAATGGCTAGACAAGCCGGGGGCAGTAACGATTAAGCTCTAAGAGTCACCATTGAATATTCTTGAATTGAAAATGACTTCCGCTCGAGGAAAAGGTTAATGTGTGGGAGAAACACAAAATGAGGGAAAGATTATTGAAGTACAAGTATGAGGAGAAGTCTCACATCAGATAGAAATAAAAAAGTTGAGTATCATATAATAAGTGAGGAAAAAATCATAAACATAAGTCTTATGATTTTTTAGGTTAAAATATGATATAAAAATCACTTATATAGTTACTCAGGATAAAATATGGAGAGGAAAGACAATTGACTTGAGAGTTTTTTTTTAGCTTACACCTCTCTGTGTCATTAACAATTGATAATTCTGTCTAGCATGCTATATTGTGAAGAAAAATACTTCTCTCCTTATTTGTTCATTTAACATATTTCTTGGTGTCAAAATATTCTTTTTATTGTATTTTTATATCCCTTAAAATAAATTTGCTTTTGGGATTTTCTCTTGGACCAGATACCATTCAAAGAATTTCAGATAATGTAAATGCACGGGGTTCTTTTTTATTTTTTATTTTGTGGCATTTATCTCAATATTTGGTTGATATATTTGAAACTTGATAGCGATTAGCTGATGAATCAGTCAACGGACCCTAGTATGGAAAAAGTGAAGACAGAATTTTTCCACAAACTAATGTATCAGCGTGAGTTTCTTTTGATTTAAATATTTTTGTGGACGTGTTTTAATTTTCCTTTTTGATGTGATTGGCGGGCGAGCTTAATTTTCTAACCCATATTTTAAGGGTTGGCAGACTTGGAAAAGTATTGCTTGGATTTAACTGAACTGGCTGTTTATAAGTGTTTTGTTTTTAGAATCATATCACATATATGTAGTCTGTTGATGAAGTAGATAGTGATGGGAGCTTATGTTTTGGGCAGAAATTGTGTCCTCAAACTTTCATGTGATAAGACAAATTATCTTCAGAATTTTCACAATAATATTCTTCTATGCTATCATAAGAAGAAGAAAAAACCACCAATAACTTGTAAATGCATGTTCTCTTAAACAGGTGGTATTCTTCTAGACCAAAAAAAAAAGTGGTATTCTCTGTGTTCAATTATATCTTTTGGCTGGAATCTTCCGTGTTCATATGTTGGGGATTAAAATATTTAATAGGCATTAATTAACATGAACATATCCAGAAAATAAGTAGTGGAGGAGTAAAATAATAACAAGCTTAAACATACAAAATTATGTTAATTAATAAATTTCATAACTATATTTTATATAAAAAATTAATTAACCTGTATATATAATTTTTTTAAAAGAAAAATATGAGAGGGAAACCATTCTTGTTTCATTTGATACTGCCATGTTAATCAATCACGTCTAATAAATATTTTCTTATATGTTGTGATTTGATTTTTTGTCTTTAATTAAGACATGGCTTTTAAAAAATTACTCTTACAAAATCTTACCATTCTTCAAGAAAAAAAAATAGAATTTAAAATAAAAAAATAAATAATTATATAATTGTGTAATAAAATGATTTCGTATATTAATTACAGGTTCATGAAGATATACTTCATATTGTAGCAGCATGTTGAAATAACTAAAATTTCATCAGATAATTCGACAAAAAAATGATGCTAAAAATTTAATAAATAAAAAATATAAATATGATTCTATTTTTACATTATCAAGGGAATTTGTGTAATGTCATTAAATGAGGTGCCCATAAAAGGTATTTGAGTTTGTCACTTTAACGAGCACCATGCTTAGAAAAAGTCTATGTAAAATTAACACAAACAAGGCTTAAACATCATTTTGGCTACTATAAATTAGTGTGTTTTCTGCTTTAGTTTTTCAAAGTTTTTCTATTTTAGTGCTGGTCAAACTAAAAAAAAATATTTAGTCTTTATTATCAAGTAAAAATATTAATTGACGACATAACATAGAATTACATTAACTAAAAATATTAATTGACGACATAACATAGAATTACATTAACCGTTAATTAACTTATAAAGATTTTAACAATAAATAATATGTAATTATTTTTAGTAAATTATGTTTTTTTAAATTTCTCATCAGTTAATCTAACATCATCAATTATTTTAAACATATGAAAATGTAATAATTCAATTTACCAAAAAAATTACATATAATAGCATGTCAAACTATTCATATTGTCAAGAGGACAATGAACTACCAACATCACTCTTACATAATTAGTAACCTATTGATAGTTGATAGCAAAAAATAAATTCAAATATTAAAATTACAAGCACTAAAATATATAAAAAAAATCTTTATATAATAAAGTACAAAAAAATCCTTAATTTTATAAGGACAAAAAACAATTATTTAAACCCACCAAAAATATGATGTGTTATTTTGTCAAAGTAGGAGAAATGCAATACTAATTTATGTTTACACTAATGTTTTTGCACAATCTTTGCACTTGTCCCCAATAAATAAAAAAGTCCTTGCAGGTTAGAGTATTTCCAAGTCTTTCTAGGGTTGATATCATTATGTGAAAAGTCTACTAAGAACTAAGATGAATAAATATCATTTGTCATTTGACTAAAGCGCAGAAAATGCAAGCTTAATTAATTTGTCTTGATATAAAATTTCCACAAAGACTAATAATTTCAAAGTTTATACAATCGTTTTACTTTTAAATTTGGATGTGATTGTGTGTTTAATTTTTGAACCCATTAAAAGAGTTAGAAAACAAAAAAGACGACAATATCATCTTTTTATCATTATTTAAAAGTACTAATATATTTCAATACATGTGAAATTTTTTTAAAAATTATAGTTTATACGCTATTTATTTAAAATATTTATAATACAAAAATATCACTATTTCATACTCATACAATCAGTATGAATATAATAAACACTATAATTTGTCTAATTATTATTATATATATCATTATTATATAACAATAACATTTACAATATTCATATTCTATTACTAGACTCAAATAAAAATCAAATTCTCAACTATATTATTTATTGAAAGATTCTTTTAACTAATTTCCTGTAATATACTTATTGGGCTCGAAGCTCCACTCAATTTTATCAGGGACTAACAAACAACCATTAATTCATTACATTGTCATGTCTTTATAAATGTCTCTAATAATTTTATTTTTTAAGTGTGCAAAGCACGTCGACAAATTTACTATTCTTAATTGGATGTAAGTGTCACATATTAATTAATATTTTTAGGTAAAGACATATTCTGAATATTTTAAATGACAGAAGCATACAGATGAGCCAAGATGATAGGACCCTTGATCAATGAAATAGCATGAGGAGAATGAGCGTAGCAAGTCAGATTCTGAATTTCTCTCAATCTAGCTTGTCGAACCCTTTATATAACACTAGAAAATATACATTTAATGTCATTATTTTAACATCAATTTTATAAAAATGAATGTTAAAAAAATAGTAGCATAATTATAAATAAGTTGAGTTGATTAATATCATTTTTTTGAAAAATCTTTTGGTTCAAACGTCTTCACTTAATTTTATCGACAAGATCGGAAGTTAACTATTAGTTGGGACCCACATAGAGTCTTGGTCTTGGTGATCAAATACTTACTCTGTCAAAGGATTCCTTAATATCCATAGCCTCCAGTAGGTGAGGATAGTGTCTACTGTCTAGGAAACAAATATTGCTGCGTATAGCACCATCAATTCCTCCATGTGGTCACATAAATAACAACCTCAAAATCACCACGATCTCCTAAATTAGGGACTTCCAACATTGCATTTAGTTTTTAAATGTATTCATCTGGCTTTACCCGAAATCTCATTGAATATAGAGAGAAAACATGAAGACTAGAGACGGAGAACACTATTTTAGGATTGAGAATCTCTTTAAATAAAACGAAAGAGAATAGAGAATACAAAAGATATAAGATGGATGGTGATGATAGAGTAATTGCTAACTAGTGATTAGAATTAAGGCATTTATTCCTAAATTAGGGAGACTTCGCCTAAAGCTGCAGAAAAAAGAAAAATTAGTATTGCAATAGATTTATTGTAAATACTTGTGGTGAACCTTCAACGAATCATGATCATGATTTGACAGGCTAAGCCCATGATGAACCATACGTGGTCCACTCCTATCTTGAAAAGGTAGTCGATCTCCAACAGATATTTTCAGTGATACCAGTGAGAATATGTACTAAGTACTAATGATACCATTTATTGCAGACAGACTTCTTATAAAACTAGAAGTTTGATAGTTTACAACATTTAGAAAAGTGTATCAATTTAAATGGCAGAATACAAATTAAAAAATGAAAATTGCAAAAGAAATGGCAAAACTGCATGAAATGAAGTTGTGTTTTAGACTGCCTATGATCCTTTCACTTTTCTTACGAAAATAAGGACTACATGATGGGATCTAATTGGCACTCTCATATTGGTGCAACGGAAGAGAGAGAATTTCAAATTAGCATTCATTGTGTGAATTTCATTTACAGATATACTCTTTTCTATTTTCGTGATAATTGAGATAAATAGATAAAATTTGATAAGTCCAGCAACCTAACACTAGCTTGATGCAATTTTTAATGCTCTACTTGCTACTTTTGGCAAAGCAAAAGTGCACGTACAGAAGGGGTCTAACACAAGGATGCAAATACACTGGTAGTAACTAGGAACAAATAGGGTATCTTGCATTCTTCTTCTCATGCACAAATTTGATTCACAGTTAAGTATAGCTGCACTAGGAGAATATAGTAGAAAGCATTGTTGAAGATGAATATGAAGTGGTGAAATTTTAGATATCACAGATCTAAGCACAATAATGAAAAACAAACAGCATTACAAATATATTATACAATAAATACAACAATAGCATACTAAGTTTCTGGAAACAAGATTTTGCAGTTCATTACTTAAATACAAAACATTGTAAACTCCTATACTAAAGAATTATCTCGCATTTGTAGCTGCCAACGATGGTTTCTTCTCTGATCAGAAGCGTGCAGCACATCTGCAACAATCAGCATTTTTTTGTACAACAATTAATGTGGTGGATTAATTACAAGATATAAACAGAATTATATTTTTTCATATAAAATTGAAAATTGAAGTATACATGCAGGGACCATGGCCCCCAAGTTTTTCACAAAGTGTATTTAAAATACCATGTTAAAAGAATTACGGTCCCCTTAAAATTTATGGAAACAAATATTGAAAAATAATACATGTCATCTTAGTTGACACTTAGGGAGATAAAAAGAAAAAAGAAAGAGAAGTGTATTTATAATAGGTAATATAATGTGATAATGTGATAGTAAAAAGTGAGATAAAAAGAAATTAAAGATAATAATAAAGTATTTGTAATGTGTAGGTGTACATTTATAATTATGGAAAATCATTTTAAAGAAATGCATGTATTTGTTTCTTCTATGAATGTATAATTAATATATTTGAAAGAGTTTATGTTTCTAATAATTAGGAATAAAAAAATGTATTTATTTATTTTCATATAAATGATAAAATTAATTAGATAGTAATGGTTTTATGCTTAATATAGTTGTATATTTTTTCTTTATAAAAAATATAAAAAAAATTACAAGTTAAATTTTAATTAGATTAAATTATTATTATTATTATTATTATTCTTGGCCTCCTCTAAGTGAAATACATATTGCTCTTTTTGATCAGTGAAGCAATTTCTTGATATATGTAAAATAAAACAAAGTCAGAACATAAACCATGAAATTGAAAAATAAATCTAGGACATACCTTTTTGCCTTGGAGCGTTCAGCAAAACTTCCCACCACATTCACCATAACCATACATATACATAGTCTGTTAACCTGTTCAGACCTTGAGCTCTTGAGCTCTAACTCTGGATTCTTGAACCCCCGTTCCACACCTTTCCACATCCATGTTATGTCAAGCGTATAACCTCCGAATGAGTAAAGACCATAAATTTCAAAGTAAGTGTTATTATTCCAATATATATGAGACAGAGTGTCACTTGAGTTGATGCTCAGTTCAGACATTGCAGTCCAATTCTTTAAGCATGTTGGAATTCCTCTTGACAAGTTATTCCTTGAAAGATCCAACAATTGAATACGCTTCAAATAACAGAGATGAATGGGTAGATTTCCGGAGAGGTGATTTCCTCGCATGTTCAGGATTATCAATTGATGCATACTTTCTCCAATCCATGATGGTATTGGACCCGACAACATATTTTCACTCAGGTCCAGCATAAATAAACTGCTGCAATTCTTCAAAGAAGAAGGCAACTCACCCATCAAGGAACAGTAATTGCTTTACTGATTTCCAACAATCTGGCAGTTGCCGCTTTATTTGATTGTGTGACACATCTAAAGTGCCCAAATTTGAAGCTGTGCCTTGGTCACATAAGAATGAAAACAAATCTGAAAAATTATTTTCAGAGAGCATCAGCTCGGAAGCTTGTAGTAAAAATGACGGAATTTTACCCTCAAACTGATTGGAATTCAGAAGTATAGACGGTCTGTTAGGAAGCTTCAATGATATATTAGGAATTGCACTAATGAGATAATTGTGAGACATATTTAATAATATCATATTTTGCAAGTTATTCCAAAACCAGTCTGGTACAGAGTCATTAATCCCGTTATCAGAAATATCAAGCATATACAAAGAACTTTGAGTCTTGAGCCAACTAGGAAAAGTGGGGCCCAACTCGCAAGAACGGAGTCCCAATTGTATTAACTGGAATGGAGGAACCCAACTCGGGACAAATTTCAGAGACAATGAGTTCTCTGATAGCCGCAAGTATTTTAATTTGGAATGCTTTTATTCCAAAGAATTCCCAGCCAAGTTAAGAAGCTCCAACTCTGATAGAAAACCAATGCTTTTAGGTAACATGCCAGTCAACCGGTTATAAGATAAACGCAACATCCTAAATATGTCACAAGTTATGCATTTAAATCATCAAAAATCAGTCACGAGGGTTTAAAAAACATTTTTCAAAATTGAGGAACTAAAAAATGAAAAATTAAATTTGGAGGAAAAAAAAAAGATAATCCAAATTTAAAGGACCTAAAAATATATTTAAATTAAAAAAATTGATAAAAAAAAGTATTTTAGAAAAATAAGAGAAATCTTAATGTTTAAAATTACTAGCATGCTCTAAAGTAAAATAAGGTCCTAATATATTTTCTAATTCAAGAGAATAAATGAAATGACAAAAATTCCTAAGTATTTAGTATGCTCTCTTCAAGCCTAGAAGACATGTTCTCTTAATTGTGAACCAAATTAAAGGTTATACGAAGGAAAAATAAAAAAAATGCACTTAGCCAATGTAATAAGAGAAAATTGTGGGACAGCGTGATGGTTGTTGTGGTTCCAGTGGTAAAGTGATTGCGCCGATGGGAATATAAAAGAGAAATATCGTTAGTGACACTGTCTAGTACTCTTTTGTTGGTTATAAAGAAAAAAAAATCTTTTTTTTAATGTTGTATATTATTGACTAAAAATTATTACAAATTATAAATTTAAATTGGTGAGTTCTATTTTTTATTTAATGATTATATATATTTCTTAATTTTGATGTGAAACCATTAATTAAAATTTGTGATTTTTTATAAATTTTAATAAATAACAGAAAAGAGTATTGTTAGTCTTCCCCAAATATAAAATAGGTATAAGGTGTATAAAAGAAGAAAAATAAAAAAGGGGAGTGATGGAAATGTGTGTTACTTTCGGCCAATTAAATTTTCTTTCCTTCTAATTTTTTAAATTCAAATTTTAAACCTTTTTTACCCTTTTTCATTTTCTTTCCTCTCTTCCAAAACATACTTAAGTTGCACGTTAGAATATTTCTAAAACTTTCTAGGATTGATATCATACTAAGAAAAATCTACTTAGAATTAAGACCAATAAATATCACGTGTCATTTTGTTAAAGCACAGAAAATGGAAACTTAATTTGTCTTTATATAAAATTTCTACAAAGACTAATAATTTCAAAGTCTATATAATCATTTTACTTTTTAAATTTGATGTGTTTGTGTGCTTAATTTTCTAACCCATCAAAAGAGTTAGAAAACATAAAAGACGAAAATATTATTTTTTGTCATTATTTGAAAATACTAATATATTTCGATACATGTAAAAATTTACAAAAAATATAATGTATATCCCACTATTTATTTAAAATATCATATTTATATTACAATACAAAAATATCAATATTTCATACTCATATATACAATCAGTATGAATATAATAAAAACTATAATTTATCTAATTATTATGATATATATATATATATATACATCATTATTATATAACAATAACATCTACAATATTCGTATTCTATTATCATAAGACTCAAATATAAATCAAATTCTTAACTATATTATTATTGAGAGATTCTTTTTACTAATTTCCTATAATGTAGTTATTGGTCTTCAAGTTCCGCTCTATTTTTTCATGGACTAACAAATAATCATTAATTCATTATATTGTACTATCTTTATAAATATCTCTAATAATTTTATTAACATCTCTAATAATTTTATTTTTCATGTGTGCAAAGCACATCGACAAATTTACTTTTATATTTTTTTCCTTGGATGTAAGTGTGACATATTAATTAATATTTTTAGGTAAAGACATATTAAGTAATATTTTTAATTTGATATAACTTATATATTATATATTATAGTATTTTTAAAATGAAATACATAATTTTTTTAAAAGGAAAAACGAGAATTCTATTTTCTAACAATAAAAACTAATGACTGGCACACCTCAAGAGGTGGTCCTTCCAACCATAAACATTGTATCGTATTGAAAAAGGAGAAGTCAATACATTTATTAGCTTATTTTCTGATCAACCCTAGTGTTTATAGGAGCAATATAATTGAACTAATTGTCATAATCAAGCAATATTCCCTGATGTTATTAATCAATTATTAATTGAAACAGGTCCAAACCAATCATATTTTTCCTTGAAAAAATATTAATTGCAATTTGAGTATCCCATCATTCATCTCGGCTCGGCTAAAAGAATATTGTGTGTTGCAGAAAGATGTTAATAACTCCGCAATAATGTTGATGCTTCCTGAAAAATCTTTGGAGCAACAAGATGCACGAATAAGTATTTGAATGAGTATTTATAAAAATTAGAATAAAATTGATTTTTAAAATAATAATTTTGATTAAAATCAATTTTAAAGTAAAGTGATTGGATGTCATGACATTTTTTTTTGCATTTCTTCTAAAATTTCTTTTTAGCACCTCAATTTTACTACACCCACTAAATTTTTATTTTATTTTTTTCCAATAATATCGCTCTTACAAGTGAGTGTAGTATCATTACTTCAGAATTATGTTAAAAATGAAGTGAGTTTCATAATTTAAATTCTAAAAATTATATGCATAAAACCTTTTGTATTTAAATTTTGGAATTATGTAAATGCACACTGTTTGCTACACAATTAAAATTAATAGAAATAATAGTTGTGTTCACATGTGAAAAATGATATATTTAACGAGAAAACAAATATTTGATTTTTATTGTGCGTAAAAATTATCTTTGATCACTGACAACCATATTATAAGCAAAATTAGTCTTTGACTCTCTGAGTCAAAAGACAACCATGATCTCAGGACAAAAAAATTAAAATTTTAGTAATAATGTATCTAAAACACTCTCTTTAACATCTTGTTTGATCTACTATTGTTTGGAATATTTTGAAAATTACAAAATTTTAGTTTCACTTTCATCTAAATTAGAAGAGAGACTTTCATCTTAATATACAAATAGACTTTTAGAAATTTAATCCTGAAATGTGGAATTGACTTTCAAATGTTTAATTCTGAAGCATATAGATAGACTTTTAAAGATTAAATTTTGAAACAACAAAACTATGATTATTAATAAAGAGCATTATTGAAAAAAAATAAGGGAGTGTGAATAACAAAATAAAAAAAAATGATATCTTAGAATGTGGGTATAAATCTCTCAATCATATAAAACTAGATTATAAAGTGACAAATGTCATCCACTTATATATATTATTTTAGTATCATTACTATACAACACACACATTAAAATTTCTCGAGCATGAAGTTTGCAAGATTTGATATATACAAGTAGTTCAATAACAATAGCCCAACAAGACTTACTAAGATAAGCTATAATATTATCTTAAAATGTAAATTTGTGCCTAATTTAATTATAAAAAATCGATTTGTAACATGTGGAATCTCTAAGAGCAGGCGTAAAAAAAAGTTACTTCTTTCTTTCTTTTTTTGGTTTCAAGAAGGGGCAAAGCCCCTAAACAAAAAATTTTAGTTTGGTTCCTAGCCAGCATACTCATGATGAGATCCATCATGTGAAAGTAAGGATTGAATTGACGACAACCCTTATTAATAAGGGTGAACAACTGTTCAAGAGACACTCGAGTAAGGTCTTCCTAAAATGATTCTCCCAAGCTATTTGCATAACTGAGTAGATTTTAGTGAAAAGGTGAAAAGGAGAGATGATTTTCATCTCTCTTGACAAGGATGGAAACAATTCTCAAATCTGGTTAACACATCCGGTAAAGGCTACCCAGTACCCATCTTTCAGTAGATCCCTAACAACAATAACTTGGATTTTACTCTCTGGATCTCCCTTTTTTCTTCTTGCACCTCCCTTTTTTGCTCTTTGCACCTCCAAAGGACCCGAATGGACACAAATACCCTGTCTCTCCCAAGCAAGCCAAGCCTCCACCGAAACCACTGTCGATTGTCAACCCAAACGCCATTGTTGCAACCTCCTTACACCACCACCGAACCAGCCTAATGCAGAAAAGAAAGCACAAAGCCTCCGACGAAGTTAGGAACAAAATAAAAGTTCAAGAATATACAATTTTTTATTCTTTCATAGAAGCCTTTCCAAAAGTATAAAAACATAATTCTGCAAAGGTCCTTTTAGAAGTCTAAAACATAACTCCTGAAGAGCCTTTTCAGAAATATAAAAACATATTCTGGAAATGCCTTTTCATAACACTAATTTTTTTATAGTTGTGGAAAGGCCTTTTCAAATGTACAAAAATATAATTTAGGAAAAACCTTTCTTGAAATATAAAAAAAAATTAATGTATTCTAGAAAGACCTTTCTGAAAGTTATTTTTGTTCTTTTGGAATACACTTTTCTATATTTCCAAAAAAGCCTTTCCAGAAATATGTTTTTGTTTTTCTAGAGCTGCCTTTCCAAAAAGGTCATCTATGAAATACAAAAAAAAAAAAAAGGAAGTTAAGTGTATTTCAAAAAAATCTTTCCAGAAAGTATAACATGTGAAATTCCAGTTTGGCCTTCTGTAAAATTGATACGAATTTTTTTTAAAATATGTTTTACAAATTAATGGTTCAAGTAAGAATCGAACCTATTATTTTTGCATTATTAATACAATGTTCTAATCAACCGAACTAATAAACCAATTATGTTATAAAATAATTAATGTCATTATATATAATACTAAAAATTCTAATATATGTGTAATGTACATGTAAATTTACATAATAAATTTTGTGATGATTAATTTTATCTAATAATTAATTTTTTATACATATAATTTGTAAATAAAAATCATAAGTTTAATAAAAATTTACATATGTAAAAAAATAAAAAATTTGTTTAATTATCAATTGTTGTAATAAACATCTAAATACATCATTTAATTAAATATCATATTTGTTTAATTTTCAATCACTGTAATATACATTCAAATACATCATTCAAATAAATACTAAATTTGTTTAACTATTAATTATTGTAATAAATATCTAAATACAACATTAAGTCAAATTTGTTTAATTATCAGATTTTGTAAATAAATTAAATGTATAAAAAATTCTAAATAAATAATAATTTTAAAAAATTCAAAACATACGGATTGACAATCCGTATGGTTCATACGAATTGGCAATCTGTATGGTTTGTACAGATTCATATGAATCATACGAATTGCCAATTTGTATGTTTTGAAAAAAAAATTGCACCTCTTCTTCTTCGACAACAAAAAATCACTGAATTTCATCGTATATCCGTAAACAACACGTGTACATCACCGACGATTACAAACACTTACAAAAGGACACTAACGGAAGAAAGTTACACAAAAGGGAGTGCGATTTCCCAAAAAAGAAAGGTGTTGCAGAAATGAAAAAACTAATTTGCTGTGTATAATCAAAAATACCCAAAAGGACATTTTGGTGGGTATTTTTGGTATTTTAAAAAACTGTTGGGTGTACCAACAAAAATGATTGGTGTCCCAAACACATCCCTCATATGGCTCATGCTTGCATTTTTTTTTTTTAATTTCGGTTAGATATTCTACCCGTTAATTGGGTCTCAAATGATGGAGTTTTGTTTGATTTACATAAGGCCATTGTTTTTTGTTATTTCACACCTCGCTTCAATTTTTTAATTACCCTAAATATTGATGAGTGTAGTTTCATTGTTGCAGAGTTTAAATTCTGAAACTAAGAAAAAATAATTTCCAAAATTTAAATTTCAAATTTATGTATGAAAAAATACTTTTTAATATTCATTGTCAAATCATGCTCTAAAGTTACTATATTCTAATTTCAAACCACTTATGCTCAATTTTGCTTAGATAATTGTTCTGATATCAAATAATAGGAAAAAAGTTAAAATAGAAATTTTTATTTTGTTTGAATATATGAAGATAAGATGACTATCGGCTAGCATGAGACACTATAGGTATGAAACTTCAACTGCAAAGGTAAGGTTGAAGGAGATGTTTTTAAGACTATTTTGTCTATAACTTGTTTTTGTTTTAAAACCTTATTTTGTGTGTCAACTTATACTTTTGCTCTAGATCTGGATGCTTTTTATGATTTTCTTTATGACAATTCATTTGGAAAACTACTAATCAATTGTGTTTCGTTGCTATTTTAGGTGCATTTACCTCAATAATACTATATTGAAAGTTAATTAGGAAGTAATAAAAAGAGGATAAGTAGGATTTGGTTGAAGCCGAAATACTTGTTTTCTGCCAGTTTCACTTTGACGCATTGCTCTAAACTTTAGGACAGAGATTACTTCGTCATATAGCAAGATAAATGTAGTTACTATAACAAAACTCCTATTGAACCATCTAAAAGATTAAGATGTATGGGACTGAAGAGATTACAAACGAAATTAATCAAGTTTAAAGCATATGCACCATTACGAAAAGTTTATTATCATTGTTAGTTTGGCAAATTCGATATGCATGGTCTTATTATTATCCTGCATTGCTTTCATTTTATGTTTCAGAGATTCTAACGTGGTGGAGCCAAATTTTCAGGTAAAGTGTCAGTGGGTGTATAATAATGTAGGTATGGAAAGAAAAGAACACAATAAAAGCCAGATTTGTCATACTGATGAACTGTAATAAACCATGGGTGTCACACTTTCAGATCTTCATTCCTTACATCTCTAATCCTTTTTTTTTGGTAATTATTATTCTAACTATTGTAAATCATACATTGAAAAGTTGATCAGTACTTGAGTTACATGCAGTTAAAGAGGTTTAGTTTGGGAGAGGTACTAATGCCATGGGAAGGAAAGGAATGTATGATTGTGAGCAGATAATATGATTGTTATCACATCTATGATTTTAAATTGTCGAGTTGTGGGTCATCATGAATGTAAAGTCCTGAAAAATCTTAAGTAAAAAAAAAAGTAGTAAAATGTATAGTAAGTATTGTTGTTGAAATCTGATTTTATAAACCTTAAAAATCTTAATGTTATGGCCGTTATTGCATTTATTTTAGACTGCAGTTTAATTAAAACCTTGATAATATCCTATATATACCCAAATTGATAAAATAGTGTTTTTTTTCCTCTCTTTCCATACCATACAATTAATATACTTTACACCCACTACCATTAACCTGAAAATTTGGCTCCACCACACATTATTGGAGTCTCTGAAACATAAAAGCAATGTAGAACAACAATATAATTATGCATTCGAATTTGTCAAACTAACCGTGCTAACAAAACTAATTTTGATAATGATGCTCATGATTTAAACTTGATTTTGTTAAAACTGTACATATAGCCCTATATAGGGGGGGAATGATATATGATGTGAACATAAAGATAAGTCAAAGTCACAACTTGACCATATCAATATGCAAGCATATCATCTCTTCGATTCCAATCCCAAACCTATTTTGCCCCCACCATCATATTTTAATTAGAATGCATTCAAGAAGGAATAAACATTTATTTATCCAAACTATATTGTTGACAATGACAAGGGTCACCAACAAATAAGACAATAGGCAAAGGCAGGCAACTAGTTATTCCTTTAAAGTGTACTAACAAACAAAAGTAGGGTTCTTGCTAGGAATGTTGCAATCACCCCAAGTTTGGCCCATATCAAAACAAAGTTCAGTCTCTCTCTCCTTTTACCTCTCTAAGCTAGAGAAAAGGTAGTTGAGGAGGCCAGGTGGGTGCTGCAAAGCAAAAGACCAAAGTAGCTTATTACTTGGAAGACACTTTTCTTTATGGTTCGTCTAATGCATGTATGACTAAAATTGTTCCTACAATGTTACTTTGTTTAAGAGGGCTAGCTTATGTCTAATGAGTTGCACAAGAAATATCTATTGTTAGGTTTTGTTAGTGTGTGTAATTTTGGCACGGCATATATGTGGTAAAAATTAAACACTTAACTTTTGGAGGTAAAAAATTAGTTGCAATACTTATAGAACAAATAGAAACTTCTCACACAAGACGTTCTTGGCAAAAGGTGATAAACTTTAATCATGACTAAGTTTTAAATTAAGAATTAATCTTTAAAGAATTAAAATATGCAGAGATACTTCAAAGTCTCACAGAGGAAAAAATCTCCTAATTATGATATTTATAAAAAAATAAAATAATAAGAACAAACTTAACTGGAAAAAAATCAAAGGGACTCATGCAATCACGCGGGTATCATACTAATTAATGCCTAAAAGTACATATTAAGAACATGTGACTAATTGAAGTAACGAACTCCAATAAAAAATGCTAACTTGTACGAAAACTGTAGTGTAGAACAAAAGCGACTTTCCTTTGATTCTACGTACAATTGGGTATAATAAAATGAAGCCAAATAATTACAATTAACAAATTAATTCAAAAATTCAGAAAGTAATTTAAACCTTACCCAGACAGCAAGGCATCTCTTGCAAACACATCATTTTGTGTCCCTTCTTTGCTCACAATGGTCATCATCATACCAATGACTACTCAAAATGACAAATTCAAACTGCATCTGATTTGGAGTTCAGTTTCCTTTGCTTTTAGCACGAGAAAAGGCTACCAATGTATTGTTGCTCATAAGACAACGACAACACAAAGTGAAAAAATCAAATGCAGATTTGAAGGTTTTAAGTACCTTTTTATTCAAATTTGTTGTATTTATTGTCCCTTAATTAGTCCTTGTAAAGGTCAATGTTTGCTGAATTTGTAAATGTCAATTGTTAAGGAAAAAAAACTGTACTAAATTATTGTCTTAATTTGCTTTTAGTATGAAATTAAAGGACTCAAAATAAAAGAAACGTAAGGGTTATAATTAAGTAGTGAGTTGAAGGCAAAGAAGAGGAGAGAAAATAAGAACATGTGGAAAATTAAAGACACCTGTCTTCAACCTCTCATATATAAATGAATTGCCCTGCGTGCTCTGCGTTGTTAATTACCTAACAAATGTTATTTTTTAATCAAACCATGAGAACAATGTTGACGAAACCTTAAAGGCCTCAGCAAGAACGGTGAAACAAGGTGAACCCATATATCTTATGGAAAATAGAACAATGTGTTCATAGTTCATACACATACCAAAGGTAGTTGAGGAAAAGTTGTTGCCCAACAAATGGTCTTCATCACACAGTCCCTTTTCACTAACCAGTCAACACATTAAAAATTTTAACAATTGGCTCAGAATTTATAATATTATAATTAAATAGATTTCACATCTGCTATAATTTTAGAACGTAATCAGAATAATGAAACTTTCATTTTTATAATCGTTTATATGTCAACTTAATATAAAATAGAGCGCATTTTACACACGCTATAATTTTAGAAACGAAATCAGAACAATAAAACAAGCTTTATTTAAAAATAATAATAGTAATATTTATGTATAAACATAACATATGCACGAGTGTATTATCTATAATTTACTCCAAATAAGAAAAAAATCTAAAGACGCTAATGAGACTGTTCCCACACCTAAGGTCGAAGACAGGTTCAAATGAATATTAGAAATTAGAAGTGAATCCGCCAGCTTTTCACATCTCTGGCATGAAAATATAATAAAATAAATGAATAACACGAAATAAGCACGGAATTTGCAGTTTATGGCCTATTAGCTTCAAAATTTCAATCTGGGATGAAAGCTTTATGAATAGCTGAATGAGTGCGATATGTACTATGTAGTATTGATGTTTGCTATGCAATGCAAAATGAGTGTTTGGAAAAACCTATTGATTTGGCATATATATACCATAATCTTTAGGAAACTTGATACAACTCGTCCTCTATATAGTGTATTTACTTGTCTGTTACATCCTGCTGCACCACATTTGTCTCTGGCTTGATGTTCAGAGACACAACAATCTTTAAAATCGCCACTTTTCTCTTTGGTGCCTGAAGCTTGATCCTGAATAGGAGACTTGGAAGCATAAACATCAGATTAGGCATAATTCTTCATTCCAATTGACGACATGTTACATACATAATATTGTTACAGAAACTTTTGTCATACTATCCTTAGCTCCAAATAAAGAAAAAAAAAAAAAAGCTTTCTGTCATATATGGTTCTTAATTTGTGGAAACAAAACATTGCTCTAGTGCAGCTCTTTTCCAGAGGTTTACTTGCACTGGGAAAAATATAACAGAAAGAGTCAGCTCTAAAACATGATGTTAGAATTATGCAATTAAAGTGCTTGGCGTCTATGTGATAACCATTTCCAGAATATTTATTGATAAGACATCAGAGTAGATTGGAAAAAGAGCATACAAAATCAGCAGTGCTAACTGAATTTATTATTCACATATAGATATCATAACCATTGTCTGTAACGAGCAGATAAGAAATTTTTCTCTTAGAAATATAAAAGAAATAATCTCGTTTGAGTTAAAAACCAAGACAGTTCAGAGAAGCGAAAATATAAAATAAAAACAGAAGTTGTAAAACATATAAGACATCATCGAAACTTCTAGAATCCTCTAGAACAATATTGGATTGGACCTAACAACAAAATGTCACATCATGAACTTTTCAGCTGAATTTGAATAAAACATAGCACCAAATCCTATTACTATTTTAGTTAATCTTTCACCCTTAACTCACGTGGATCAGAATATGTTATCATATATTAAAATCAGAGTTGCCAAATTGTCAACAACCAAACTTGTTATTAATGGGAGGAAGAAATCCTCAACACAAAAAGGTACTATGTAAGCAAAAAGAAATTACAATCCCCAGAGTCAATAGGCATTAATTGCAATTTGGATAAGAACAGCAATAGCATCCTCCAAAGCTTTGATATATGCTGCAGATTACAAAATTGTAGCAGTCATTAATACCAATTTGCATTATGCACGCTATTTTGTTCCCATTGCTGTTGTGGAAGTACTTTTGCTCCAGACATGGAATGGAAATTGAACAGGAATTTTGTTTTTTTGTGCCATCGATTGAGTTTGTATAAGTGAGGACATGTTGATCTTCTGACCACTTTTGTTTTCGAAATTATAATAATTACTAGTTCGCTATCTAAATGCATAGGAAATTGAAAATTGATTCCCACGAAACTGTATTCTTGTTGTACATTACACTTCTCAGGTGTTCTTAGAAGTCCTCTTCCTACTGGTAAGCCGTATCATATTCACTCTCCCCTGCATTCTGATTTTTACTTATAAATAAGTTAATGTCTAAGAGCAGGGTTGAATGAGCATAGAAAAAAAAGATATTTTCTATGAAGTTTTAAAACAAATTTTACCGAATTACATTGTAATTGATCAAATTCCAGAACCAGCCATTCAATATTCCGTTCTGTTAGGCTCTAACGTAGCTAACCCTACTGCGTATGTATACGAACTGGCTTAGCACACTTTACATTAGTGGTTGGCTCTTGAACATATATAGTTTGTTATGCTTTAAATTAATATTATGCATTGTGCTACTTCTATGATTGGGACAGCTAATAGAGGATGGGGTTGGATTTTGGAAATGAGGGGCTCACATACAAGTCTAGATCCTGTTTAGTTTGTGAACTAAAACTATGTTTTGGTTTTGCCTATCTCTTATGCTATTAAAATTATTCTAGAATCCACCTACAGCTTTTTTATTCAAAAATAAGCATGGGAGTGTTAAGATGATAGTGTCAAGTTCACTTATATAATTTGTTTGGTGACCTATTGCGGAAAATCTCTCTCGTATTTACTCTCTTCGATTTTTCAAAAAATTGATATCAGAGTCAATGGTTTGACTTGGTCACTGACATAGACGAGTAAGATGACGTCGATGGATTCATGTATATAGAGTTCTTTGTATCAAAAGTCTTTCTGACGGATAAATTCATGCATGAATGTCAAGTAGCAAAGTTGCAGGCGTTGCAATAGTGCAAGATACTAGAACATGTTGTAACAATGGCTAGACAAGCTGGGGGCAGTAACAATTATGCTCTAAGAGTCATAATTGAATATTCCTAGATTAAAAATGGCTTATGCTCTAGGGGAAGGCTAACATGTGAAAGAGACACAAACTTGAGGGAAAAGATTATTAAAGTACAAGTACTAACCGAAGTCTCACATGATAGAGAAATGAAAAAGTTGAGTACCATATAATAAATGAAGAAAAAATTATAAATATGAGCCTTATAATTTTAGGATAAGATGTGATGTAAAAATCGCTACTCGGGATAAAATATTGAGAGGAAAGAGAATTGACTTAGAGCCTTTGTCTTAGTTTACACGTCGTTGTGTCATTAACAATTGATAATTCTGTCTAGCATGTTATATTGTGAACATAAATATTTCTCTCCTTATTTGTTCATTTTACATATTTCCTGGTGTAAAAATATTCTTTTTATTGTATTTTTATATCCTTTAAAATAAATTTGCTTTTGGAATTTTCTCTTGGACCAGATACCATTGAAAGAATTTCAGATAATGTAAATGCACGGGGTTCTTTCTTATTTTTTATTTTGTGGCATTTATCTCAATATTTGGTTGATATATTTGAAACTTGATAGCGATTAGCTGATGTATCAGTCAACGGACCCTAGTATGGAAAAAGAATACCGTGAAGACAGATTTTTTCCACAAACTAATGTATCAGCGTGAGTTTCCTTTAATTTTCTTTTGATTTAAATATTTTTGTGGGCATGTTTGAATTTTCCTTTTTGATGTGATTGGCGAGCTTAATTTTCTAACCCATATTTTAAGGGTTGGCAGACTTGGAAAACAATTGCTTGGATTTAACTGAACTGGCTGTTTATAAGTGTTTTGTTTTTAGAATCATATCACATATATGTAGTCTGTTGATGAAGTAGATAGTGATGGGAGCTTATGTTTTGGGCAGAAATTGTGTCCTCAAACTTTCATGTGATAAGACAAATTAACTTCTGAATTTTCACAATAATATTCTTCTATGCTATCATAAGAAGAAGAAAAAACCACCAATAACTTGTAGATGCATGTTCTCTTAAACAGGTGGTATTCTTCTAGACCAAAAAAAAAGGTGGTATTCTCTGTGTTCAATTATATCTTTTGGCTGGAATCTTCCGTGTTCATATGCTGGGGATTAAAATATTTAATAGGGATTAATTAACATGAACATATCCAGAAGATAAGTAGTGGAGGAGTAAAATAATAACAAGCTTAAACATACAAAATTATGTTAATTAATAAATTTCATAACTATATTTTATATAAAAAATTAATTAACCTGTATATATAATTTTTTTTAAAGAAAAATATGAGAGGGAAACCATTCTTGTTTCATTTGATACTGCCATGTTAATCAATCACGTCTAATAAATATTTTCTTATATGTTGTGATTTGATTTTTTTTTCTTTAATTAAGAAATGGCTTTTAAAAAATTACTCTTACAAAATCTTACCATTCTTCAAGAAAAAAATTAGAATTTAAAATAAAAAAAATCAATAATTATATAATTGTGTAATAAAATGATTTCGTATATTAATTACAGGTTCATGAAGATATACTTCATATTGTAGCAGAATGTCGTAATAACTAAAATTTCATCAGATAATTCGTCAAAAAAATGATGTTAAAAATTTAATAAATAAAAATTATAAATATGATTCTATTTTTACATTATCAAGGAAATTTTTGTAACGTCATTAAATGACACGTGAGGTGCCCATAAAAGGTATTTGAGTTTGTCACTTTAACGAGCACCATGCTTAGAAAAAGTCTATGTAAAATTAACACAAACAAGGCTTAAACATCATTTTAGCTACTATAAATTAGTGTATTTTCTGCTTTAGTTTTTCAAAGTTTTTTATTTTAGGCCTGGTCAAACTTAAAAAAATATTTAATCTTTATTGTCAAGTAAAAATATTAATTGACGATCTAACATGGAATTACATTAACCGTTAATTAACTTATAAAGATTTTAATAATAAATAATATGTAATTATTTTTAGTAAATTATGTTTTTTTTTTAATTTCTTATAAGTTAATCTAACATCATCAATTATTTTAAATATATGAAAATGTAATAATTCAATTTACCAAAAAATTTACATATAATAGCATGTCAAACTATTGATATTGTCGACAGGACAATGAACTACCAACATCACTCTTACATAATCAGTAACCTATTCATAGTTGATAGCAAACAATAAATTCAAATATTAAAATTACAAGCACTAAAATATATATAAAAAATCTTTATATATTAAAGTGCAAAAAAAATCCTTAATTTTATAGGGAAAAAAACAATTATTTAAACCCACCAAAAATATGATGTGTTATTTTGTCAAAGTACGAGAAATGCAATACTAATTTATCTTTACACTAATGTTTTTGCACAATCTTTGGTCCCCAATAAATAAAAAAGTCCTTGCACGTTAGAATATTTCCAAGTCTTTCTAGGGTTGACATCATACTGTGAAAAGTCTACTAAGAACTAAGATGAATAAATATCATTTGTCATTTGGCTAAAGCGCAGAAAATGCAAACTTAATTAATTTGTCTTGATATAACATTTCCACAAAGACTAATAATTTTAAAGTCTATACAATCGTTTTACTTTTAAATTTGGATGTGATTGTGTGTTTAATTTTCTAACCCATTAAAAAAGTTAGAAAACAAAGAAGACGACAATATCATCTTTTTTTATCATTATTTTAAAGTACTAATATTTTCAATACATGTGAAAAATTTTAAAAAATTCTAATTTATATGCTATTTATTTAAAACATAATCTTTATATTATAATACAAAAATATCACTATTTCGTACTCATACAATCAGTATGAATATAATAAACACTATAATTTGTCTAATTATTATTATATATATCATTATTATATAACAATAACATTTAAAATATTCGTATTCTATTATTATTAGACTCAAATAAAAATCAAATTCTCAACTATATTATTTATTAAGAGATTCTTTTAACTAATTTCCTGTAATATACTTATTAGTCTTCAAGCTCCACTCAATTTTATCAGGGATTAACAAACAACCATTAATTCATTATATTGTAATGTCTTTATAAATATCTCTAATAATTTTATTTTTCAAGTGTGCAAAGCCCTTCCACAAATTTACTATTCTTAGTTGGGTGTAAGTGTCACATATTAATTAATATTTTTAGGTAAAGACATATTCTGAATATTTTGAATGAGAGGAGCATACCAATGAGCTAAGATGATAGGACCCTTGATCAATGGAATAGCATGAGGAGAATGAGCGTAGCAGATTCTGAATTTCTCTCAATCTAGCTTGTCGAACCCTTTATATAACACTAGAAAATATACATTTAATGTTGTTATTTTAACATCAATTTTATAAAAATGAATGTTAAAAAAATAGTAGCATAATTATAAATAAGTTGAGTTTATTATTATCGATTTTTTTGAAAAATCTTTTGGTTCAAACGCGCGTCTTCACTTTTATCGACAAGATCGGAATATAACTATTAGTTGGGACCCACATAGAGTCTTGGTCTTGGTGAAATACTTACTCTGTCAAAGGATTCCTTAATATCCATAGCCTTCAGTCGGTGAGGATAGTGTCTACTGTCTAGGAAACAAATATTGCTGCGTATACCACCATCAATTCCTCCATGTGGTTTATAAATGTATTCAACTGGCTTCACCCGAAATCTCATTGAATATAGAGAAAAACATGAAGACTAGATATGGAGAACACTATTTTAGGATTGAGAATCTCTTTAAACAAAACGAAAGAGAATAGAGAACACAAAAGATATAAGATGGATGGTGATGATAGAGTAATTGCTAACTAGTGATTAGAATTAAGGCATTTATTCCTAAATTAGGGAAACTTCGCCTAAAGCTGCAGAAAAATGAAAAATTAGTATTGCAAAAGAAATGGCGAAACTGCATGAAATGAAGTTGTGTTTTAGACTGCCTATGATCCTTTCCCTTTTCTTATGAAACTTATTCCTAAAATAAGGACTAGATGATGGGATCTAATTGGCACTCTCATATTGGTGCTACGGAAGAGAGAGAATTTCAAATTAGCATTCATTGTGTGAATTTCATTTACTGATATACCCTTTTCTATCTTCGTGATAACTGTGAGATAAATAGATAAAATGTGATAAGTCCAGCAACCTAAAACTAGCTTATGCAATTTTTAATGCTCTGCTTGCTACTTTTGGCAAAGCAAAAGTGCATGAACAGAAGGGATCTAACACAAGGATGCAAATATACTGGTAGTAACTAGGAACAAATAGGGTATCTTGCATTCTTCTTCTCATGCACAAATTTGATTCACAGTTAAGTATAGCTGCACTAGCAGAATATAGTAGAAAGCATTGTTGAAGATGAATATGAAGTGGTGAAATTTTAGATATCACAGATCTAAGCACAATAATGAAAAACAAACAGCATTACAAATATATTATACAATAAATACAACAATAGCATACTAAGTTTCTGGAAACAAGATTTTGCAGTTCATTACTTAAATACAAAACATTGTAAACTCCTATATTAAAGAAATTATCTCGCATTTGTAGCTGCCAACCATGGTTTCTTCTCTGATCAGAAGCCTGCAGCACATCTGCAACAATCAGCATTTTTTTTACAACAATTAATGTGCTGGATTCATTACAAGATATAAACAGAATTATATTTTTTCATATAAAATTGAAAATGGAAGTATATATGCAGGGACCATGGCCCCAAGTTTTTCACAAAGTGTATTTAAAATACCATGTTAAAAGAATTACGGTCCCCTTAAAATTTATGAAAAAAAAATATTGAAAAATAATACATGTCATCTTAGTTGACACTTAGGGAGACAAAAAGAAAAAAGAAAGAGAAGTGTATGTATAATAGGTAATATAATGTGATAGTAATGAGATAAAAAGATATTAAAGATAATAATAAAATATTTGTAATGTGTAAGTGTACATTTATAATTATGAAAAATCATTTTAAAAAAATGCATCTATTTGTTTCTTCTATAAATGTCTAATTAATATATTTGAAAGAGTTTCTGTTTCTAATAATTAGGAATAAAAAATTTATTTATTTATTTTCATATAAATGATAAAATTAATTAGATAGTAATGTTTTATGCTTAATATAGTATATTTTTTCTTTGTAAAAAATATAAAAAAAATTACAAGTTAAATAATAATTAGGTTAAATTATTATTATTATTCTTGGCCTCCTCTAAGTGAAATCCATATTGCTCTTTTTGATCAGTGAAGCAATTTCTTGATATATGTAAAATAAAACATAGTCAGAACATAAACCATGAAATTGACAAATAAATCTAGAACATACCTTTTTGCCTTGGAGCGATCAGCAACACTTCCCACATTCACCATAAGCATACATATAAATAGTCTGTTAATCTGTTCAGAAACCTGATGTAAGCAATTCTCCAAGGACGCCACAGTAGTAATGGCCCTAATAAGCCCCAAAATCCAGTGACGTATCCAATCCCCAAGCTCATGTATAATCCCTCATAGAAAACTGAATCATCACCTTTGACTGCTGGTTCTTGATGCTCTGCTGTTGTCTGATCTCCATCCCCAGGACAAGTTTTGTTAAGTTGTTCACCACAAAGATCAATGTTTCCTTCAAAACTAGAGGCTTCAAAGGTTTCAAAATGTCTTCCTGATGGGATTCTTCCAGACAGAGAGTTGTGTGACAAGTCTAATTTTTGCAAATAATCAATTTCAGAAAGAGAAGAAGGAATTCTCCCAGAGATGTGATTTCTTGACAAGTCAAGTGATTCTAGTGAACCTAAATTCCCAATCTGAGAAGGAATTTCTCCGCTCAAATTGTTTCTTGATAGATTCAAAGAAACTAACCCAAGCAAATATCCGACCTCTTTTGGTATTTCACCCATTAAATTGTTACTAGAAAGATCAATGCTTTTGAGCTTTAACTCTGGATTCTTGAACCCCCGTTCCTCACCTTTCCACATCCATGTTATGTCAAGCGTATAACCCTCGAAATAGGAACCATAAATTGCATAGTAAGTGTTATTATTCCAATATATATGAGACAGAGTGTCACTTGAGTTGATGCTCTGTTCAGACATTGCAGTGAAATTCTTTAAGCATGATGGAATTCCTCTTGACAAATTATTCCTTGAAAGATCCAACAATTGAATGCGGTTCAAATAACAGAGATGAATGGGTAGATTTCCGGAGAGGTGATTTCCTCGCATGTTCAAGATTATCAATTGATGCATACTTTCTCCAATCCATGATGGTATTGGACCCGACAACATATTTTCACTCAGGTCCAGCATAAATAAACTGCTGCAATTCTTCAAAGAAGAAGGCAACTCACCCATTAAACCATTGTTTCGTAAAACCAAGGCTTCCATATTAACAAGGGCGCCCATGGACATAGGAATCTTCCCTGACAATTTATTGCTGCTTAAATCAAGGAACAGTAATTGCTTTACTGATTTCCAACAATCTGGCAGTTGCCCCTTTATTTGATTGTGTGACACATCTAAAGTGCCCAAATTTGAAGCTGTGCTTTGGTCACATAAGAATGAAAACAAATCTGAAAAATTATTTTCAGAGAGCATCAGCCCAGAAGCTTGTAGTAAAAATGACGGAATTTTACCCTCAAACTGATTGGAATTCAGAAGTATAGACGGTCTGTTAGGAAGCTTCAATGATATATTAGGAATTGCACCAATGAGATAATTGGAAGACATATTTAACAATCCCATATTTTGCAACTTATTCCAAAACCAGTCTGGTACAGAGTCATTAATCCCGTTATCAGAAATATCAAGCCAATACAAAGAACTTTGAGTCTTGAGCCAACTAGGAAAAGTGGGGCCCAACTTGCAAGAACCGATTCCCAAGTATTCTAATTGGAATGGAGGAACCCAACTCGGGACGAATTTCAGAGACAATGAGTTCTCTGATAGCCGCAAGTATTTTAATTTGGAAAAATTAGAAAGATGGGATTCAGTGACCTCACCCTCCAAAGAATTCCTAACCAAGTTAAGATCCTCCAGCTCTGATAGCAATCGAATGCTTTTAGGTAACATGCCAGTCAACCGGTTATCAGATAAATCCAAGTTCGTAAATATGTCTCTGTTGCACCATGAAGAATTTCGGAAGAAGCTAGAAAATTCCCCGTTCAACTTGTTATTTGAGAGGTCTAAACTCTGCAATGCACACATGTTACCAAAGAAAGATGGAATCTCGCCTTGCAGTTTGTTACCGTATAGGTCAAGAAGTTGAAGAGAGTTCATTACTTTCCCAAATCCATCTGGAATTGGACCTTCTAACATGTTATAATCAAGGACAAGGTTATGAAGATTGGTGGTGGAGTTAAAGAGCCAGTAAAATATAGTTGATGATTTCAACAGATTTGAGGAGAGATCAAGGGAAACAAGAGAAAATGAAGAACTCATAATGAAAGAAGATGACATACGAAAACTTCCATCCGTAAGACTACAATTTTGCAAATCCAGATTTTGAAGTTTTGAGCTGAAGTTGAAACCACCTAGAAAGACTGATGATGACATATTATTATAGGAAAGGTCAAGGATAACAAGAGCCGGAAAGTTTGGGCAGAGAGGAGATGACAAAACAATGTTATTATGACCAAGATAAAGCTCCTGAAGATTAAGGCTAAAGTTTGACAACAGTTGAAATGTTGAGGATGTCAGCTTATTTGAAGAAAGATCAAGGATGGTAAGAGCAGTGGAAAAGTTGGAAAGTGGATAAAACAGAGATTGAATATTTGTATCTGAAAGAGAACAATCAACTAGCCTCAACTCTCTTAAGTTTGGAATAAGCTTGCTGATCATTTGTAGCCAGTGATGAGACGAGGAAAGGTTGTGTAGTAAACTTAGCTTAAGTCTTGTCAAGGAAGACAGATTAGTCAACCACTCTGCATCCTTAGATTTCACATCAAAATTGCCACCAAGTCCAAGACTGTGCAACAAAGGAAGATTCCCAATCTGGAAAGGGAGTGCTCCCGAAAATGAATTCCCCCCCGCAAGATCAAGATACCTCAACTGTGAGAGATTTCCAAGTTGATAAGGGAGTTCCCCATGTAAATCATTATAACTTAGATCAAGATATTGTAAATCTGTAAGGTTTCCAAGTTGATAAGGGATTTGTCCATGGAGATAATAATTGCTACCTAGATCAAGAGACAGTAAATGTGTAAGCTTTCCAAGATCAGAAGGTATACTCCCAACAAATGAACAATCAGAGAGATTGAGATATCTTAAGTTGGTGAACGAGCCCATGAGTTCTGGGATATGACTCCCTTCAAAATTATTGTAGCTGAGATCCAAGTGTTCAATATTTTTAAGGGCAATCAATGAAGAGATATTGATTTCACCTAACAAATATTGTGTATCATCACCACGGAGATGAAGCATCTCAACATGACCAGTTTGATTGTTGCATTGAATGCCTTTCCATTTGCAACAGTCTCTGCTTCTGTCATCGTCCCTCCAATTAGAGAGAATGCCATAGTCGTCTATGAGGCCATGTTTGAAGTTGAGGAGTGCTTGTCTCTCAGTCTCAATGCACTTAATTTCTGCGCTATTGGGAAGGTAGTTGAATCCAAGAATGGATCCTGCAGCATGCAATAAAAGCAGCACAAGTGCATAAAATAGTTTCAGAGAATAACAACTCATTATGAAATGACTAAGAGTAAAACAAAGATCAGTGATCAGTTTTCTCTTAAATGGTGAAGTATGAAAGATGGAGCCTGCAGCAGGATTTATATAGCTGATAGTATGGCTAAATGATAGAGTTGTGTTAATTCTCGTTCACTTATCGAAGACAACAAAATAAGGATATTTTCTCTTAAAAAAAACTTTATTTTAAAAATTAAAATAGGAAGACTCCGTATACGAGGCTTATATATTTTAAATTCATTTATTAAACTCAGGTGATAAGCAATTTAAACTTACCATTCTTCATGGAAAAAATATAGAATTTATAATAAAAAAATCAATAATTATATAATTGTGTAATCAAATTATTTAAGCACACCAAAAAATATGATGTGTTATTTTGCCCAAATACAAGAAATGCAAGATTAATTTGTGTTTACATGAATGTTTTGTGTAGACTAACAATTTTAAGTCTTTGCACTTGTCCCAAAAAATAAAAAAATCTTTGCACTTGTTTTTAAATTCACAAATGCATACGTTAATTTTCAAAACAATTATTGTTCATTATATTTTTGCTGATATAAAACAACTCAGTAAAATGAAAATCGGGAAGGGAACAGTGATGATAGTATGACCATACGAATAAGTTGTTAATTCTTGTTCAAAGACAAGAAAACAAACTAAGTTTTTCAAATGTAAATTTTTAGAATAAAGAAAAAATATGACGACGAAAAACATAGTATGGCTAAATGACTGACTTGTTAATTCTCGTTCACTTATTGAAGACAGCAAAATAAGGAAGTTTTCTCTTAAATAATGTTACAAAAAAATGATGTTACAAATTTTAATAAATAAAAAATATAACTATGATTTTTAGTCTTTCAATGTTTTTTATTTTAGTCCCAGTAAAATTTTTTAAAAAATCAGTCCATGTTATCAACAAAATAAGTATTTAGTATACTCCTTCTAGCCTAGAAGACATATCCTCTTAATTGTGAACCAAATTAAAGGTTATATGAAGGAAAAATAAAAATATAGATGCACTTAGTCAATGTAATAAGAGAAAATTGTGGGACAGGCGTGATAGTTGTTGTGGTTTCAGTAGCAAAGTAATTGCGCCGGTGGAAATATAAAAGAAGAGAAATATCGTTAGTGACACTGTCTAGTACTTTTTTTTTGGTTATAAAGTAATTAAAATTTGTTAGAAATTATAAATTTAAATTGGCGAGTTCTATTTCTTATTTAATGATTATATATATTTCTTAATTTTTTATGTGAAATCATTAACTAAAATTTGTGATTTTTTATAAATTTTGATAAATAACAGAAAAGAGTATTGTTAGTCTTCCTCAAAGATAAAAATAGGTGTAAGGTGTATAAAAGAAGAAAAATAAAAAGGAGAGTGATGAAAATATGTGATTACTTTCTTTCAATTAAATTTTCTTTCCTTCTAATTTTTTAAATTCAAATTTTAAACCTTTTTTACCCTTTTTCATTTTCTTTCCTCTCTTCCAAAACATACTTATGTTGCACGTTAGAGTATTTCTAAATCATTCTAGGATTGATATCATACTAACAAAAGTCTACTTAGAACTAAGACCAATAAATATCATGTGTCATTTGCTAAAACACAGAAAATGCAAACTTAATTTGTCTTGATTTAAAATTTCTACAAAGATTGACAATTTCAAAGTCTATGCAGTCGTTTTACCTTTTAAATTTGATGTGTTTGTGTGCTTAATTTTCTAACCCATCAAAAGAGTTAGAAAACATAGGAGACGACAATATCATTTTTTGTCATTATTTGTACTAATATATTTTGATACTTGTGAATTTTTTTTAAAAAATTATAATGTATATATCACGCTATTTATTTAAAATATAATATTATATTACAATACAAAATATCAATATTTTATACACATACAATCAGTATGAATATAATAAAAACTATAATTTATCTAATTATTATGATATATATATATATAATATATATTATATATATATGCATTATTATATAGCAATAACATCTACAATATTCATATTCTATTACAATAAGACTCAAATAAAAATCAAATTTTCATCTATATTATTTGTTGAGAGATTCTTTTTACTAATTTTCTATAATGTATTTATTGGTCTCCAAGTTCCATATCATATAATTAAATTTATTATTATATATAAATTAATTATTAAATACAAAATACATTAATTTTTAGCTCATATAGTTTATTAAATTATTTTTATTAAACTACCATGATTTTT
>NW_021144484.1:0-15036 GCF_004193775.1 Glycine soja
ATTTTACATATATACTTTTGGACGATGTTCCTAAACGAAGAACTCTACACGGTTCCAGAATTTCAAACATCATCGATAGTAATGATATATAAATACTAACGCAACAATCTAAACAAAAATGTATGCGCTGTACAAATGACAATCGAAACAACAAAAACAAAACATTAGTCTCTCAAGTCAAAACAATAACATAGAATAAAAATGACAAAAGAAATATGAAAGAAAACATGAATCTGGGGATCTCCCAGTCACGTATCTCCACTCCCTCCCAAGAAGTCAAGCAAATCGGCCATCTCCTCATCCTCGTGGGCTTCTTCTCCATCGCCGGGAGCTTCTGGGGGTGCACCTCCTGCTTGGGCCTCGGGCCAATCTCCGGGCCATGCAACCTCTGCCCTAAACTGGTCTGGAGTAGGGCATGAAAAAGAAGCGAAGCCCTGGCTCTGCATGCTAAGGCTCATCTGGTACAGACAATCATGGGTCCGTACATGTGCTCGGTGGTTGGCCGCCTGCTGGTGAACCAAATGCCATAAATACTGCTCCATGTCAAATGCCCCAGCCTGGCCAGCCTGATGAGGTGGTGGGGGCGCGCCTGCGGCCTGTGGAGCATCACCCTGAGCCTGTCTCTGGGTACAGTACTTTCTCAATAAAAGCCCGGGTGATGGGCGGCCGAATCACCTTGGTAGGTGCAACGGGGACTCCGAACGACTGGCAGAGTCCTGTGATCAGTGCGGGGAATCCCAGGGCCCTGTTGGACTTATCTGGGTCCAAAGGGTGCCTAGTGGGCGCCATACCTGCAAAAATATAGATGGCATCAGCGATCAACTGAGCCACATGGATGCTCATCCGTGTCAGGATGGCGTACACCAGCTGGCACTTCGGCATGGGGAGGTCGGAATTATGATCGGTGGGCAGGATGTTGCTGAGGAGCAACGTCATCCATATCTGGGTCAGGGTGGTCATGTTGGTGCGCATGATTCGCACTCGCCTCCCTGCAGCAGTCCGGGCAAAATCCTGTCCCGGTATACATAGCAGCTGGGCGATGGCCTCCTCATCGAACCCGTCAGACCGGTTCCTCGTCTGGCCATACTCACATTCCTGGCCCTCTTCCAACACCAACGGATATCCTAGGAGTTGGCCGATAGCGTCGGCATCAAACGGGATCCACTGACCCCTTACCCAGGATCTCATGTCACGCACGCCCTCCTCTGTTGGCCAAGCATTGGCATAAAACTCAAGGACTATTTCTGGATCAAACTTGGCCATAGGAGTAACCAGTGGTGCCCACCGCCGGCGCCCTATTTCCTCCTGGAAATCAGCATACTCGTCGTCCCTGAGCTGCACGCGTCGCTCCCGGAGAAACGACCATCCCTTGATGGCCTCGAAGCGCTGCTGGTGTACAGCACTCCTAAAGCGGTGACTATCATACTCCGGAGCGGAACTAGTTCCTTCGGCTGCCTTGTCCTTCCTGGACCTCTTTGAGGCGAGCTTCCTCGGGGCCATTTCCTGCGAAGGCAAACATTTGGAAAGTCAGTTTTACCAGTGGGACACTACTCTTAAAACAAAAATGACATACAACCTCCTCCCATAAATACAAACATCAATGTAAATTTAGAGCAAGCTTATGCGCATATTTCCCTACGAACGTTCACTTGCACAAGACATCCTATTAACTAAGAAAAATGCACCCATATACAATCAAGGTAGCTTCATTACCTAGATTATTTACATGTACTTCCAAGGTGTATTTGTTATTTACATCACACACGCCTCCTTGGCTAAATTTACATACATGCATACTCAAAGCATTTCGGGGTACCAAAAATTGCACATGCGCTCATCTTGGTATTTCTAATACCTATACATATACAAACTTCACGATGAATCTTGACTACCTACACAATAAGGTGCTACATTTCATGCCTTTTTTTTTTTAAGTTTTTGCTACCTAAAGCCGCATGCAAATTCAAGCATATTTTCCTTTGCTGACTAAAATTGTATTCAAATTAAAAGGTATATATTTTTTGTAATATGGTTTCTTCACATAACATGCAACATATTTATATATATTTTTTGTGAGACATTTTGACTACCAAAAATTATATATACATACATCCAAGTATCTTGCTATCATACCCAAAGTGTAAATTGCCAAAGGTATCTTGCTACCTATTCTAAACCAACACATTCATGACGAGCAAAATTCCTAAACATCTAGGCGTAGGGAAAATATTGTAGTGTGGCCCATAGCTGATTGCTGGCCAAAAAGGGTAACTTTACCCAATATGCACCTCCTCTTGTGTTCTTTTTGCATAAAATTTTAGTTCCTAGGCCTAGGATATATGTGGGGCAATTACTCTAGCCTTTTTCGGGAATGAATACATATCCCAAAAATAGAAAATATGTACAAACCAAGATGCCCCATGGGTTGTTTCCTTACAAAAGTCACGCGCTAATGCCATTGAGGCATTTCACCGAACACTTGGTGGGCGCGCGTTTAGGCGTCAATAGCAAGAGAACGGGGACAATGTGGCATGTCCCATTGTTTCAAAATGCATTATAGGCCTAGGGCCATCCAATACAAACCCCCAATTCAACCTAATCAAGCAAGAAAACAAACCAAAATTGCCCCACATATTCAAACACATTCCCACAATTTAGAGCACCAAAAGGAGATCAAAATACACCAATGAAAAGCTAGAAAGCTTAGGGATGGAACACTTACTTGTTGGTGATGAACAAAAGCGCAAAACGGAATCAAAAAACGCGAAAAATGATGACCCTGGGGCTGCAAATTCGTCAATCCCGTGGGTAGGGCTTTTGAAAGGGGGGAAAAGAAGTTTTTGAATGTTAAAACGCCCCCCCTTTCGTCATTCTTATAATTTGGTGCAGGGGTGGCTCGCCCAGGCGAGCTAACCTGCACATTTTTTTTTTTTTTTTGAGGGGAATATTAACCATGTCCCCTCCCTTCTCATGGATTAGCATCTTGCCTAACTTGAACTTACTTAGGTTAGAATTAGGCGTTGATTACTTATTTTTTTTACTTTTTAAAACAAACAAAAAGTAAAAGAAAGCTGCAAAATACAAAGGATACGGGGCTGCCTTGCAGCGACATTCTCTGCTTGTTTCGCACAGAGAAGGGCAACGATCGGTCGGTCGTGACCCCATCCCCACTTGCGTTCGTCCTTAAGTACCTGCAAGTAATAAACAACCAGGTATGGCCAATCTTGACCGCGTCATTACCCTACCTTGATTGGTTTCTGCCGTTCATGTTTCGTCTCTACTCCAGAAGGTAGCCCAAGGTGATCCTGCCCCTGTTTTACCACAACAATATACATGCGTATGTGTATGCATGAATGTTTTCAAACGTAGAAAATTTAGGGAAAGTTGGTTCAGGTTCAATTCTAATTAAGCGCTTGGGGGATCCCATGAACTGAGCGGAAGGGCTCAGGTGATCACAGATTAACGCAAGGTGTGAAACTAACGTGAGGACTAAAAGCCTCGAATCCACGTTCATTTCTTTGAAAGATTGTAACGAGAGATACAACAGACAGGAAATCCCTGGGGGAAATCCAGAAAACGCATAAAGATAAAGAACATGCAGCGACATCCTTAATTGCCCCAGCTTCTAAGCATAATATTGTTTGACGACATCAGAGTTCACGGGTGAAGGTAGCTCTTCACCATCCATGTTGGTAAGCACCAGGGCTCCTCCGGAAAAAGCCCTCTTCACAACAAAAGGCCCTTCGTAGTTCGGGGCCCATTTCCCTCGATGGTCCTTGACAGCATGGGACATTTTCTTTAGCACAAGGTCTCCCTCATGGAACTTGCGTAAGCGTACTTTCTTGTCGAATGCACTCTTCATTCTTTGCTGGTATAAGCGCCCATGACTCATGGCCGTTAAGCGCTTACCCTCAATGAGGTTGAGCTGATCGTAGCGTGTTTGAGCCCACTCTGATTCCTTTAATCCGGATTCTGCCAAGATCCTTAATGACGGGACTTCTACCTCAAACGGTAACACAGCCTCCATCCCATATACCAATGAGAACGGCGTTGCCCCAGTTGACGTTCGCACTGAAGTCCGGTAACCGTGTAACGCGAATGGGAGCATCTCGTGCCAATCCTTGTATGACACGGTCATCTTTTGGATAATCTTTTTGATATTCTTATTGGCCGCTTCCACGGCTCCATTCATCTTTGGCCGGTAGGGCGTGGAATTGTGATGCTGGATTTTAAACTCCTTGCACATTTCTGCCATCATCTTATTATTCAGGTTGGTGCCGTTGTCCGTGATAATCTTCCTTGGCAAACCATATCGGCAGATGATCTCTTTCTTAATGAACCTGACCACCACATTCCTCGTGACATTGGTATATGAAGCCGCCTCGACCCACTTGGTGAAATAATCTATCGCTACGAGGATGAAGCGATGACCATTCGAGGCCTTGGGCTCAATGGCCCCGATGACATCTATTCCCCACATGGAGAAAGGCCAAGGGGCGGACATGACATTCAAAGGATGTGGTGGGGCATTGACATTATCTGCGAATGCTTGACATTTGTGGCACTTCCTCACATGGACACAACAATCACTTTCCATGGTAAGCCAGTAATAACCTGCTCTTAGGATCTTCCTGGCCATAGCATGTCCGTTGGCGTGCGTTCCAAACGAGCCCTCATGGACTTCTTCGATCATGTGATTTGCCTCCTTGGCATCCACACACCGCAGGAGTGTCATGTCGTGATTTCTTTTATACAGTATGCTTCCGCTCATGAAGAAACCGGCTACCAACCTCCTCAATGTCCTTTTATCGTTGTCGGCAATCTCTGGCGGGTATTCTTTGCTTACGACATATCGCTTGATGTCGTAATACCAAGGCTTTCCGTCCCGTTCCTCTTCCACTTGGCAACAATGTGCGGGTTTGCCACGACACCAAAATTCAATGTAGGGTAGATCCCCGTGCGGTGTTAGCTAGAACATAGACGCCAACATAGCAAGTGCATCCGCCATTTGATTTTCCTCGCGGGGAACATGATGGAAGGAGATCTCATCGAAAGTCTTAGCCAATTCCTTGATATAGGCTTTGTAGGGTATCAGCTTGGGATCTCTAGTTTCCCATTCCTCTCTCAGCTGATGGATTACCAACGATGAGTCGCCGTACACCTTGAGTAGTTTGACATTGGAGTCAATTGCTGCCTGGACGACTAGGGCACATGCTTCATATTCGGCCATGTTGTTGGTGCAGTCGAATCCTAACCTGGCTGTGAAAGGTACACATTGATTGTCCGGAGAGACCAACACTGCCCCAACGCCATGACCTAGAATGTTTGACGCTCCGTCAAACCATACAGTCCATTTGTCCCAATCTTCGTCCGACTTTTCCTCGAACAAGGCCATGATGTCCTCATCCGGGAATTCCGGATGCATGGGCTGGTAGTCGTTAAGAGGCTGTTGAGCCAAATAATCTGCCAAAGCGCTTCCTTTTATCGCCTTTTGGGTGACGTAGACTATATCAAACTCAGATAGCAAGACTTGCCACCGGGCGATTCGTCCTGTGAGAGCTGGCTTTTCAAAGATGTACTTAACCGGGTCCATTTTGGATATCAACCAGGTAGTATGGCTCAGCATGTACTGCCTTAGGCGATGGGATGCCCATACTAAAGCACAACACGTTCTTTTGAGCAAGGAGTAATTCATCTCACAGGTCGTGAACTTCTTACTTAGGTAGTAAACAGCGCGCTCTTTCTTCCCGGATTCGTCATGTTGCCCCAGCATACACCCCATTGACTCGTCCAAGATTGTCATGTACAAAATGAGAGGCCTTCCAGGTACCGGTGGCATAAGCACGGGAGGATTCATTAGGCACTTTTTTATCCTTCTAAAAGCCTCTTGGCAATCCTCATTCCACCAATCAGTTTGGTTTTTGCGCAAGAGTTTAAACAACGGCTCACAAATGGCGGTGAGCTGCGATATGAATCTGGCAATATAATTCAAGCGCCCCAGGAAACCTCGGACTTGCCTCTCTGTATGGGGTTCTGGCATCTCAAGGATAGCCTTCACTTTTTCGGGGTCTACCTCTATCCCTTTCTGGCTTACAATGAAACCAAGCAATTTCCCTGATTTGACCCCAAAGGTACACTTAGCGGGGTTCAACCTTAATTGATATTTCTTAAGCCTTTCGAACAATTTCCGCAGGTTGACAAGGTGTTCTTCCTCGGATTTAGATTTAGCAATTATGTCATCCACGTAGACCTCGATCTCTTGATGCATCATATCATGGAACAAAGCTACCATGGCCCGTTGATAAGTTGCCCCGGCATTCTTGAGTCCAAAGGACATCACCTTGTAACAGAACGTTCCCCACAGGGTGACGAAAGTAGTCTTTTCCATATCCTCGGGCGCCATCTTTATCTGATTGTAACCAGAGAAACCGTCCATGAAGGAAAATAAAGCAAAATTGGCCGTGTTATCTACGAGGATATCGATGTGTGGTAAAGGAAAATTGTCCTTGGGACTGGCCCGATTCAGGTCCCGATAATCTACACACATTCGTACTTTCCCATCTTTTTTAGGAACTGGTACGATGTTGGCAACCCATTCTGGATACCGAGCGACGGCCAGAAATCCAGCGTCAAATTGCTTCTTCACTTCTTCTTTTATCTTCAAGGATGTTTCGGGCTTCATCCTCCTCAGTTTCTGTTTTACCGGGGAACACTCGGGATTTAGAGGTAATCGGTGCTGTACAATGTCAGAACTCAAACCGGGCATATCTTGGTATGACCAAGCAAAGATGTCTTGGTAGTCTTTTAGCAGGATTATTAATTCTTCACGGATAGGTGCGGTAATACCTGTACCTATCTTTACTTCCCTCTTTCCACTGCCAATTCCTAAGTCTACCAGCTCTGTTTCTTCTTGATGAGGCCCCATTTCTTGGTCCTCATGGGCGACCATTCTTTCTAGTTCTGGGGGAAGTCCCACATCCTCATTTCCTTCATCTTCCGTTTGATTCATTTCATGCTCGAAGTCGATAGACGGGTCCCAGGTATTAGTACCTTCGGGGGACTCGTCATCGGATCTGTCGTTTCAGAAAAAGAAGTAAACATGCAAATGAATGAGAATGGGTAGAGACCAGGAACAGATGAAGAAAGATCCTTGTATTATAAATTCAAAAACAAAAGACACAAAGCCTTAACAAAAGGAAAAACTCTAAAGCCTAGGCCCAACTATAGAGCTTTTAAAACCGTAAAGGTTTACATTATGCTTGTTGCGTAAATGCCGGGGCGTTCCTCCACTCTCCAATTTCCCAGCTGGAAATCAGGAGGGCATGGTCGTACCAAATCCAAAGTACTCGGAATATCATCTTCGCATATCGCGAACGCTTGACCTTTGTCTCCCGAACCCGCGCTTATAAAGCTTCTATTTATGTGGCAGGGCGGGCTTCCTTCACCTTCTTGTCTCCAACGCGAACTTTGACCATTGTTCTTCCTTCCCGCGATGCTTCTTTTCATGTCCGCCTGAGTGGGCTTATAGCCTAAACCATACTTCCCACGATTTCCTTGGGTATTTATCAGGCTAGTTATGCCGCCGTTGTTTTTTCCTAAACCCATCTCGGGTTCATAACCGTTCCCCAACATAACTCGGGCCATCATTACCGCTGCATCGGACAGACAAGGCTGCCCAAAGAGGGAGTCCACGGAGGAAATGCTGACCACCTCAAAAGACTGGAAAGCAGTTTCTAACGATTCTTCTGCGGCTTCCACATAAGGCATGGAGGATGGGCAGCTTACCAAGATATCTTCCTCGCCTGACACGATGACCAAGTGCCCCTCCACTACGAATTTCAGCTTTTGGTGGAGTGTAGAAGGCACAACTCCCATTGAGTGGATCCACGGGCGCCCCAACAGGCAGCTGTAGGGGGGGTTAATATCCATTATTTGGAAGGTGACTTGACAGGTGTGAGGGCCTATTTGTACTGGGAGATCGATCTCTCCCCTAACCTCTCGGCGAGTGCCGTCGAAGGCCCGAACCACCATTGAACTTGGTTTTAAGTGGGAAGCATTGAATGGTAACTTCTCCAAAGTGCTCTTAGGCATCACGTTTAAACTGGAACCATTATCGATGAGCACCTTGGCTACGATATGGTCCATACACTTGACTGATACGTGTAAAGCCTTATTATGCCCTCTCCCCTCGGCGGGGATTTCTTCTTCGGCGAAGGCAAGATAGTTGTTGGCAGTGATATTGTTGACCAGCCCTCCGAAACCTTCTACCGAGATATCTTGGGCCACGTGAGCCTCGTTCAGCACTTTTACTAGCAGAGCCCGATGAGGCTCGGAGCTCATAAGTAACTCCAACAGCGAGACCCTAGCCGGGGTTTTGTTGAGCTGTTCTGTTAGTGCTTAGCTTTACTAAGCTTTAAAAGATTGGCTAAGATTTTGTTAAAACATAAGCACTTAGACAATGAAGGAAAGCTAGAGTTGCTGCACATGATGTCCAACATTATGTCAAAGAATAAGATCGGGCTGCACAATGCACAAGGCAAGATAAAGTGTCAAATGAAGAATTGAAGCTGCAGGATTCACGATGTCGGATACAATGTCCAGGACATCCTGCCTGAAAATACTGGAATTGCTAAAAGCATTGAAGCTGCAGGATCCACGATGTCGGATACAATGTCCAGGACATCCTGCCCGAAAATACTGGAGTTGCTAAAAGCATTGAAGTTGCAGGATCCACGATGTCGGATACGATGTCCAGGACATCTTGCCCGAAAATACTGGACATATAAATCTGTTATATCTTTAACAGATTATTGTGCAGTTAGCAAGAGATTAGATGATCTGTCTTTAGGAACGAATTAAAAGATAATTAAAGTTCGAATTAAAAACTAGAAGAGTTCGTTCAGGGATTAAAGATTAAAGATAAAAACTAAAAGATCAAACATTATCTTTTAGTTCTTTAAGTGCAGATTTTCAGGAAGAATGATAGATCTCATCCAGCACAAGCTGTTGCAGCCCAGACCCACACACTGCTATAAAAACATGGAGGCTGCACGAGTTCTGTACCAAGTCCGGGATTGAAGAGTTGTTTTGTGAGTTTTGGGACTTGAGTGTTTTGTGAGCCACCTTGATGGTACCCTAACATCAAGTGTTGGACCTGAGTGTGTAGAGTTGATCTCTAGTGTGTAGAGTTGATCTCTTTTGTTCAGAGAGCAATCTCTGGAGTGTCCTTGATTTAATTGTAAACACGGGAGAGTGTTTGAGAGGGAGTGAGAGGGGTTCTCATATCTAAGAGTGGCTCTTAGGTAGAGGTCGCACGGGTAGTGGTTAGGTGAGAAGGTTGTAAACAGTGGCTGTTAGACCTTGAACTAACACTATTTTAGTGGATTTCCTCCCTGGCTTGGTAGCCCCCAGATGTAGGTGAGGTTGCACCGAACTGGGTTAACAATTCTCTTGTGTTATTTACTTGTTTAATCTGTTCATACACTCAGAGATAATCTGCATGTTCTGAAGCGTGATGTCGTGACATCCTGTACGACATCTGGCATTGGTATCAGAATTTCAATTGGTATCAGAGCGGGCACTCGAAATCACTGAGTGAGACCTAGGGAGATAAATTCTGATGAACATGGAGAAAGAAGGAGGACCAGTGAACAGACCACCAATTCTGGATGGAACCAACTATGAATACTGGAAAGCAAGGATGGTGGCCTTCCTCAAATCACTGGATAGCAGAACCTGGAAAGCTGTCATCAAAGGCTGGGAACATCCCAAGATGCTGGACACAGAAGGAAAGCCCACTGATGGATTGAAGCCAGAAGAAGACTGGACTAAAGAAGAAGACGAATTGGCACTTGGAAACTCCAAAGCTTTGAATGCTCTATTCAATGGAGTTGACAAGAATATCTTCAGACTGATCAACACATGCACAGTGGCCAAAGATGCATGGGAGATCCTGAAAACCACTCATGAAGGAACCTCCAAAGTGAAGATGTCCAGATTGCAACTCTTGGCTACAAAATTCGAAAATCTGAAGATGAAGGAGGAAGAATGTATTCATGACTTCCACATGAACATTCTTGAAATTGCCAATGCTTGCACTGCCTTGGGAGAGAGAATGACAGATGAAAAGCTGGTGAGAAAGATCCTCAGATCCTTACCTAAGAGATTTGACATGAAAGTCACTGCAATAGAGGAGGCCCAAGACATTTGCAACATGAGAGTAGATGAACTCATTGGTTCCCTTCAAACCTTTGAGCTAGGACTCTCGGATAGGGCTGAAAAAAAGAGCAAGAATCTGGCTTTCGTGTCCAATGATGAAGGAGAAGAAGATGAGTATGACCTGGACACTGATGAAGGTCTGACTAACGCAGTTGTGCTCCTTGGAAAACAGTTCAACAAAGTGATGAACAGAATGGACAGGAGGCAGAAACCACATGTCCGGAACATCCCTTTCGACATCAGAAAGGTAGTGAATACCAGAAAAGGTCAGATGAAAAGCCCAGTCACAGCAAAGGAGTTCAATGCCATGGGTGTGAAGGCTATGGACACATCAAAGCTGAATGTCCCACTCATCTCAAGAAGTAGAGGAAAGGACTTTCTGTATGTCGGTCTGATGATACAGAGAGTGAACAAGAAAGTGATTCTGACAGAGATGTGAATGCACTCACTGGGAGATTTGAATCTGCTGAAGATTCAAGTGATACAGACAGTGAAATCACTTTTGATGAGCTTGCTACATCCTATAGAGAACTATGCATCAAAAGTGAGAAGATTCTTCAGCAAGAAGCACAACTGAAGAAGGTCATTGCAAATCTGGAGGCTGAAAAGGAGGCACATGAAGAGGAGATCTCTGAGCTTAAAGGAGAAGTTGGTTTTCTGAACTCTAAACTGGAAAACATGACAAAATCAATAAAGATGCTGAATAAAGGCTCAGATACGCTTGATGAGGTGCTACAGCTTGGAAAGAATGTTGGAAACCAGAGAGGACTTGGATTTAATCCTAAGTCTGCTGGCAGAACAACCATGACAGAATTTGTTCCTGCCAAAAACAGCACTGGAGCCACGATGTCACAACATCGGTCTCGACATCATGGAACGCAGCAGAAAAGGAGCAAAAGAAAGAATTGGAGGTGTCACTACTGTGGCAAGTATGGTCACATAAAGCCCTTTTGCTATCATTTACATGGTCATCCACGTCATGGAACTCAAAATAGCAGCAGTGGAAGGAAGATGATGTGGGTTCCAAAACACAAGACTGTTAGTCTTGTTGTTCATACTTCACTTAGAGCATCAGCTAAGGAAGATTGGTACCTAGATAGCGGTTGTTCCAGACACATGACAGGAGTTAAAGAATTCCTGGTGAACATTGAACCTTGCTCCACTAGCTATGTGACATTTGGAGATGGCTCTAAAGGAAAGATCACTGGAATGGGAAAGCTAGTCCATGATGGACTTCCTAGTCTGGACAAAGTACTGCTGGTGAAGGGACTGACTGCAAACTTGATCAGCATCAGTCAGCTGTGTGATGAAGGATTCAATGTAAACTTCACAAAGTCAGACTGCTTGGTGACAAATGAGAAAAGTGAAGTCCTAATGAAGGGCAGCAGATCAAAGGACAACTGTTACCTATGGACACCTCAAGAAACCAGTTACTCCTCCACATGTCTATTCTCCAGAGAAGATGAAGTCAGAATATGGCATCAAAGATTTGGACATCTGCACTTAAGAGGCATGAAGAAAATCATTGACAAAGGTGCTGTTAGAGGCATTCCCAATCTGAAAATAGAAGAAGGCAGAATCTGTGGTGAATGTCAGATTGGAAAGCAAGTCAAGATGTCCCACCAGAAGCTTCAACATCAGACCACTTCCAGGGTGCTGGAACTACTTCACATGGACTTGATGGGGCCTATGCAAGTTGAAAGCCTTGGAGGAAAGAGGTATGCCTATGTTGTTGTGGATGATTTCTCCAGATTTACCTGGGTCAACTTTATCAGAGAAAAATCAGACACCTTTGAAGTATTCAAGGAGTTGAGTCTAAGACTTCAAAGAGAAAAAGACTGTGTGATCAAGAGAATCAGGAGTGACCATGGCAGAGAGTTTGAAAATAGCAAGTTTACTGAATACTGCACATCTGAAGGCATCACTCATGAGTTCTCTGCAGCCATTACACCACAGCAAAATGGCATAGTTGAAAGGAAAAACAGGACTTTGCAAGAGGCTGCTAGGGTCATGCTTCATGCCAAAGAACTTCCCTATAATCTCTGGGCTGAAGCCATGAACACAGCATGCTATATCCACAACAGAGTCACACTTAGAAGAGGGACTTCAACCACACTGTATGAAATCTGGAAAGGGAGGAAGCCAACTGTCAAGCACTTTCACATCTTTGGAAGCCCATGTTACATTTTGGCAGATAGAGAGCAAAGGAGAAAGATGGATCCCAAGAGTGATGCAGGAATATTCCTGGGATACTCTACAAACAGCAGAGCATATAGAGTATTCAACTCCAGAACCAGAACTGTGATGGAATCCATCAATGTGGTTGTTGATGATCTAACTCCAGCAAGAAAGAAGGATGTCGAAGAAGATGTCAGAACATCGGGAGACAATGTAGCAGATACAGCTAAAAGTGCAGAGAATGCAGAAAACTCTGATTCTGCTACAGATGAATCAAACATCAACCAACCCGACAAGGGACCCTCCATTAGAATCCAGAAGATGCACCCCAAGGAGCTGATTATAGGAGATCCAAACAGAGGAGTCACTACAAGATCAAGGGAGATTGAGATTGTCTCCAACTCATGTTTTGTCTCCAAAATTGAGCCCAAGAATGTGAAAGAAGCACTGGCTGATGAGTTCTGGATCAATGCTATGCAAGAAGAATTGGAGCAATTCAAAAGGAATGAAGTCTGGGAGCTAGTTCCGAGACCCGAGGGAACTAATGTGATTGGCACCAAGTGGATCTTCAAGAACAAAACCGATGAAGAAGGTGTTATAACCAGAAACAAGGCCAGACTTGTTGCTCAAGGCTACACTCAGATTGAAGGTGTAGACTTTGATGAAACATTCGCCCCAGTTGCTAGACTTGAGTCCATCAGATTGTTACTTGGTGTAGCTTGCATCCTCAAATTCAAGCTGTACCAAATGGATGTGAAGAGCGCATTTCTGAATGGATACCTGAATGAAGAAGCCTATGTGGAGCAGCCAAAGGGATTTGTAGATCCAGCTCATCCAGATCATGTATACAGGCTCAAGAAGGCTCTCTATGGATTGAAGCAAGCTCCAAGAGCTTGGTATGAAAGGCTAACAGAGTTCCTTACTCAGCAAGGGTATAGGAAGGGAGGAATTGACAAGACTCTCTTTGTCAAACAAGATGCTGAAAACTTGATGATAGCACAGATATATGTTGATGACATTGTGTTTGGAGGGATGTCGAATGAGATGCTTCGACATTTTGTCCAACAGATGCAATCTGAATTTGAGATGAGTCTTGTTGGAGAGCTGACTTATTTTCTGGGACTCCAAGTGAAGCAGATGGAAGACTCCATATTCCTCTCACAAAGCAAGTATGCAAAGAACATTGTCAAGAAGTTTGGGATGGAAAATGCCAGCCATAAAAGAACACCTGCACCTACTCACTTGAAGCTGTCAAAGGATGAAGCTGGCACCAGTGTTGATCAAAGTCTGTACAGAAGCATGATTGGGAGCTTACTATACTTAACAACTAGCAGACCTGACATCACCTATGCAGTAGGTGTTTGTGCAAGATATCAAGCCAATCCTAAGATAAGTCACTTGAATCAAGTAAAGAGAATCCTGAAATATGTAAATGGCACCAGTGACTATGGGATTATGTACTGTCATTGTTCAGATTCAATGCTGGTTGGGTATTGTGATGCTGATTGGGCTGGAAGTGCAGATGACAGAAAAAGCACTTCTGGTGGATGTTTCTATTTGGGGAACAATCTTATTTCATGGTTCAGCAAGAAGCAAAACTGTGTGTCCCTATCTACTGCTGAAGCAGAGTATATTGCAGCAGGAAGCAGCTGTTCACAACTAGTTTGGATGAAGCAGATGCTGAAGGAGTACAATGTCGAACAAGATGTCATGACATTATACTGTGACAACCTGAGTGCTATTAATATTTCTAAAAATCCTGTGCAACACAGCAGAACCAAGCACATTGACATTAGACATCACTATATCAGAGAGCTTGTTGATGATAAAGTTATCACACTGGAGCATGTGACACTGAGGAACAAATAGCAGATATTTTCACAAAGGCATGGATGCAAATCAGTTTGAAAACTGAGGGTAAGCTGGGCATTTGTCTCTAGAGGAATTATAGCAGCTACTGCTATCTGAACGTGCTCAAACGTCTCACTTAACATTAATAGCACGTTCACTACTAAGCCAAAACAAATTCGACCGTTGCTTCACACGTCCCTCTACATTCCTCATTCAAACTTATATTTTCGTGGTAATCTCGTTTTCAGCATTCCCCAACAGCTCTCAGAAATTTGCGAAACCATTCCAAACGCTCTGCTTTTCCAGGCTACCTCACCAAAAGAAACTTCAGCTCCTGGTTCACCCTCTGTACCATCATCCCCATCATCCACCAAAGCGCCATCAATCCAGGAACAACCTGAATTCCATATCCAACCCATACAGATGATTCCTGGTCAGCCCTGTTCCTGAAAAACTGGTTCCCAAACGACAACAGGGTGTGAAGATTTCTGAAAACCCTAGCCTTGCAACAAGTCCTAGGGAAGTAGACACAGAGATGGATAAGAAGATCCGCAGTATTGTGAGTAACATTCTGAAAAATGCCTCTGTTCCTGATGCTGATGAAGATGTTCCAACATCTTCCACCCCAAATGCTTCTGTGCCTGATGTTGAGAAAGATGTTCCAACATCTTCCGCCCAAATGCCGAAGTCCTCTCTTCCTCCAGCAAAGAGAGATCAACAGAGGAAGATGATCAAGCTGCAGAGGAGACTCCTGCACCACGGGCACCAGAACCTGCTCCAGGTGACCTC